>NW_024070213.1:58895516-58909801 GCF_014754425.2 Oryx dammah | reverse complement strand
ATTATTCGTTCTAGCTCTGTGAAAAATACCGTTGGTAGCTTGATAGGGATTGCATTGAATCTATACATTGCTTTGGATAGTATACTCATTTTCACTATATTGATTCTTCCAATCCATGAACATGGTATATTTCTCCATCTATTAGTGTCCTCTTCGATTTCTTTTACCAGTGAATAACCAAAAAATCACAGAAGAAATCAAAAAAGAAATCAAAATATGCATAGAAATGATTGAAAATGAAAACACAACAACCCAAAACCTGTGGAACACTGTAAAAGCAGTGCTAAGGGGACAGTTCATAGCAATACAGGCATACCTCAAGAAACAAGAAAAAGGTCAAATAAATAACCTAACTCTACACCTAAAGCAACTAGAAAAGGAAGAAATGGAGAACCCTAGGGTTAGTAGAAGGAAAGAAATCTTAAAAATTGGGCAGAAATAAATGAAAAAGAAACAAAAAGACCGTAGAAAAAAATCAACAAAGCCAAAATCTGGTTCTTTGAAAGAATAAATAAAGTTGACAAACCATTAGCCAGACTCATCAAGAAACAAAGGGAGAAAAATCAAATCAATAAAATTAGAAATGAAAATGGAGAGATCACAACAGGCAACACAGAAATACAAAGGATCATAAGAGACTACTATCAGCAATTATATGCCAATAAAATGGACAATGTGGAAGAAATGGACAAATTCTTAGAAAAGTACAACTTTCCAAAACTGAATCAAGAAGAAATAGAAAATCTTAACAGACCCATCATAAGCACAGAAACTGAAATGTAATCAGAAATCTTCCAGCAAACAAAAGCCCAGGTCCAACAGTGTAAGAGTGTTCCCTTTTCTCCACACCCTCTCCAGCAAGGGCAGATTCATGTTGATGTATAGCAAAACCAATACAGTATTGTAAAGTAAAATAAAGTAAAATTAAAAGAAAAGAAAAAAAAAAGACAATTAAAAAAAAAAGCCCAGGTCCAGACGGCTTCACAGCTGAATTCTACCAAAAATTTAGAGAAGAGCTAACACCTATCCTACTCAAACTCTTCCAGAAAATTGCAGAGGAAGGTAAACTTCCAAACTCATTCTATGAGGCCACCATCACCCTAATACCAAAACCTGGCAAAGATGCCACAAAAAAAGAAAACTACAGGCCAATATCACTGATGAACATGGATGCAAAAATCCTTAAGAAAATTCCAGCAATCAGAATCCAACAACATATTAAAAAGATCATACACCATGACCAAGTGGGCTTTATCCCGGGGATGCAAGGATTCTTCAATATCCGCAAATCAATCAATGTAATTCACCACATTAACAAATTGAAGAATAAAAGCCATATGATTATCTCAATAGATGCAGAGAAAGCCTTTGACAACATCCATTTATGATAAAAACTCTCCAGAAAGCAGGAATAGAAGGAACATACCTCAATATAATAAAAAGCTATATATGACAACCCCACAGCAAACATTATCCTCAATAGTGAAAAGTTGAAAGCATTTCCCCTAAAGTCAGGAACAAGATAATTTTGCCCACTTTCACCACTACTATTCAACATAGTTCTGGAACTTTTGCCTACAGCAATCAGAGCAGAAAAAGACATAAAAGGAATCCAAAGTGGAAAAGAAGAGGTAAAACTCTCACTGTTTGCAGATGACATGATCCTCTACATATAAAACCCTAAAGACTCCACCAGAAAATTACTAGAGCTAATCAATGAATATAGTAAAGTGGCAGGATATAAAATCAACACAGAAATCCATTGCATTCCTAACAGTAATAATGAGAAATTAGAAAAATAAATTAAGGAAAGAATTCCATTCACCATTGCAATGAAAAGAATAAAATACTTAGGAATATATCTACCTAAAGAAACTAAAGACCTATATGTAGAAAACTATAAAACACTGGTAACTTACTTTAAAGTAAGTTTTTACCATATGCCAGTATGTGTGTTTCACATAGAATATATCTTTATAAAATCCCTAATTTACAGGTTGGAATCAGAGTAGAAATAATTTTTTAAAATCTTATCCCAATCACATACCTGAATTGAAAAAGCAGGGATTATAACCAAGATCTTTCTAAAACCCAGGAAATACAGTAAAGTAACTGCTACCTGTTAACTTGTAAAATGCCCCAGCCCCCCACTCTTAGAGGATTCCCTCCTGTTGGGAAAGACTTCGTCTTTTTTCAAGCCCCATAAAATCATCCTATCCTAGTTTGTGTCAGCTTGTTCCTTTTATTGTTATTCTCTACTGTAATATAGAAAACCTAAATGTGTCAGGAAAAAGTCACCCAGTGAATATGTCTCCAAAATAAAAGGCATTGGAATGAAATCTTTAACAATGTGACAGATTTCTAAGTTTCCACTCAGACTCATATTAACCACCCAACCTCATACTCCTCTTCTTAAGCCCCAGATAATGGAATAAAGGAATCCAGATAATGGATTTGCTTCAGCAGTCTTCTCATATATTAGACAGTCAAGAGAGGAGGCAGAGTGGACGTTTAGTAGATTGGATCTGTATTATGAGTTAAGGAAACCAAAATGTGTTGTTCAGCCACCAAGTTGTGTCTGACTCGTTGTGACCCCGTGGACTGCAGCACACCAGGCTTCCCTGACCCTCACCATCTCCCAGAGTTTGCTCAAGTTCATGTATATTGCATTGGTGGTGCCACCCATGCCATCCATGTCATCATGCCATGTGATGCCATGCCTCTGACATCTTCTTCTCCTTCTGCCCTCAATCTTTCCAGCATGATAGTCTTTTCCAATGAGTCAGCTATTGGCATCAACTGGCCAAATTATTGAAGCTTTCAGTAGATAACAGCAATGGAGCTGCTCTGCTACATAGGAAATCCCAAACCAGAATTAGGTCGTCTATGAATGGTTTAGCACCAGGTTCCCTACATATTGGGGTGCCATGATGGTTGAAGGGGTAACTACCTTTCTGGCTGTACCCAGTGTCCCAGGAAGAAGGGCTCTCTGCATCTGACCCTGGTCCCAAAGCACAGCGAAGTGCTCCCTTAGGGACCCCAGTGGAGGCCTGCTAGTAAGGATGTTAGTGGACCAGCTATCCAAGGCCAATCAAGGCTCCTGTGATGCTGCTGTGTCATTCTGCATGGGCAGGATTTTGACTTAGAGTTGTTCAGTCATAATCCCACAGATGGTAGCTTTGATCCATTGGCTCCTCAGCTAAGCTCTCAACCAAAGTGTATAAATATCTGAAAACAAACATTACCTTCCAGAAAATATTTTTTCTTCAAAATTTCGTCCATCTAAATGTTATTAGTATTCTCTCCATTTCTGTTTCTCAGCCATGTCCAACACTTTGCAGCCCCATTGACTGTAGCCCACCAGGCTCCTCTGCCAACAGAATTTTCCAGGCAAGAATACTGGAGTGGGGGTGCCACTTTCTACTTCAGGGGATCTTCCCCATCCAAGTATTGAACCCAAGTCTCTTGCAAACCTTGCATTGGCAAACAGATGATTATTTACCAACTGTGCCACCTGAGAAGCATCTACATTAATATTCCCTTAATAGAATCTCTATTTTGTCTATTAGTATAAACATGAAATAGCAATGAAAACCTTTATTTTGTCATTCCAGTTAACAGTAATAATAATGCATTTATGTTAAAAAGAAGCTGAGTTCCCTCAATAAATTCAGGCAACCCAGAATTTGATACACATTCACAAATATAAAAGTCATTGTTCTCAGTTAACAACAATCGTCTGTAATTAACAACTGTGTATGACTCTGATCTGTAAACCATTTCTGGAATGTGAGGTGTTAACCATTCCTGGGATGTTTTTGGTAAAGTAGTGAAGAATATATCCAAATTTCTGAAACATCATTTCAGACTTCTTTTTCCTTACAACTCATTCATATTTTTTTCCCCTTAGACCCATGGATCTTAGGATAACAAGTTACATATTCCTTTCTGTCCCTTTCTTCTTAATTAATTATAGTGTCTTGGATTGGAGAAGGAAATGGCAATCCACTCGAGTGTTCTTGCCTAGAGAATCCCAGGGACGGGGGAGCCTGGTGGGCTGCCGTCTATGGGGTCCCGAAGAGTCAGACACGACTGCAGCGACTTAGCAGCAGCAGCAGCAGTGTCTTGGATAAGGGCTTCCCAGGTGGCATTGGTGGTAAAGTACATGCCTGCCAATTCAGGAGACATAAGAGATATGGGGTCCATCTCTAGGTTAGGAAGATCCCCTGGAGGAGGGCATGGCGATCCACTCCAGTATTCCTGCCTGGAGAATTCCCATGTACAAAGGAGCCTGGCAGGCTACAGTCCATAGGGTCTCAAAGAGTCAATACACGACTGAAGTGACTTAGCAGTAGTGTCTTGGATCTCATTGTCAAAATGGGCATGTGGCTCATTGAAAGTGAAAGTTAACCTATATGATAAACAAATGCTGGCCATTGTGTTAAATAAGATAACTAGAAGGGATTTTCAGGACACATATGCTATTCCATAGTAAATTGTAAGCATGGCTTCTTTGAGAAAAGATCACTAGCATTCCCCAAATTCACCAACTTAAAAAAGCGACAATATTTAAATGTCTATTAAAAATTGCATTCCTTATTTTATATAAATTGTGAGACATGAGTGGGAAGCTCTCTAAATTTCACAATATAATTGGAAACAAATTAGCTTCTCACATTCTCTATGTATACTGAATTTTCTCTTCATAACTTTAAGACTCCTAAGGAAAACGTAAGTAATTCTATGAACACATATATTCTCAAGGCAGTTTGCACCCTTTGCATACTACATAGTATTCCACTTCCTTATCTTTTCCTTTCACTTGAGGATGTTTATCTTGGGGTTAGGTTTATAAGCTAGAATAATTTGTCACAGAAGAGAACAGAATATTTATTAAATTTGATATCTTGAGTAATAGCTGTGATTTATAACAACCCTTGGAAATGGTAATGGCACCCCACTCCAGTACTCTTGCCTGGAAAATCCCATAGATAGAGGGGCCTAGTGGGCTGACATCTATGGGGTTGCTACAAGTCGGACACGATTGAGCGACTTCACTTTCACTTTCACTTTCCTGCATTGGAGAAGGAAATGGCAACCCACTCCAATGTTCTTGCCTGGAGAACCCCAGGGATGGGGAAGCCTGCTGTCTATGGGGTCGCACGGACACAACTGAAGCGACTTAGCAGCAGCAGCAACAGCATAACAACCTTAATCTTTTTAGAATGATTTGTTCCACTCCTGATTGTGTTTGCTGACATCTAATACCACAGAAAAACATCATCATGACTGTATGGGAAAAAAAAAAACTCATGAGTCAATTTAGATTATTTTCAGGTTATTACCTTATGACTGCCTTTGACTAGTCCTACAATTAATTCAGAATCCTGTTTCTCTCAGTCCTCTAATTAAAAAAAAAAAAAGTCCTTGTTTCTTTCTTAATGGAAAAGGAAATTAAATCAAAGCATCAAAAAGTATGACTAGGAATAATGAAGGAAAAGCTGTAAAGACCTAAGTCACTCTCAAAATCTGTATATTTTCCTAGAAATGTTGCTTCTCTCCTAATTGTCTCAGTTTTAACTATTATCTATGTCTGAAGATAATTTTTAACTTAAAAAGGAAATAAATTCTTATAAAAATATGGCATCAGGACTTAATTTTAGTTAAAAATGTGTGAGACTATTAGGGATTTGCATTCCAAAAGAAATTATTAAAACTTCAACTCTCTGAGTTATAGGTTTCTTTTCCACTATGAACATGACTATAATATTTCATAGAATTATTATGAAGGCTAATTTAATTAAAAGAAAAGTGAAATTATATAAAAACTTTAAAGCATGTATTCCCAGAGTAAATACTATTTTTATTATTATTCCTAAAAATAAAATCAATTATTACCTTTGAGGAAGATGATCCCAATATAAAAAACAATAACCATTTTTGAGGAAACTCGTTTGAGAGACAATGCTAAGATTTATGTAGTTATCTAACAGACTCATTACAATAGTGTTGTGTAATGTTTGAACAAGCTAACAATGAGAGGATAAATATTAAACAAAATTATATAGCTAGTAAATGGTCAAATTGGTATTCTAAATTCTTTCTGCTTGAACTGAAGCATGTTTTATTTATCAAACATATATTCAATGAGGAGGACCAAACTCAAAGAGTAATTTTCTAACAATGAATAAATAATTAGTAAGACAAACAGAAAGTATTAATGTGCTCATTCTTCATAGCCTTTGATATTTACAGAAAGGAAAGGCAACTCCAAATTATTCACCTGAATGTAATGAAAAGTTAAGCTAAGAACGTATAAATCAATGCTAAGAAAAAGTTGTCATTGGCTTTTACTTTTCAGTCTTACCTCTTTTTGTACAAATGCATCACTTCAGGTGACTGAAGCTATTTTAAAATCTTGGTAACTGTTTCAATTTTAGGATAAGATATTGAGCATTTCTAAGAATACTCTATCTCAACACATTTGGAATTACCTTATTTCTATAGATAAATTTCCTTGATACATTTTACATGGAAGCCATGGGAGCAAACACAGTGAAGGGAAGCAAGATATGGAATTACTGTGGTCCTTTCTGGATGTGATTTCTATATGAATTTTAACCTGCATGAGGCAAATGTTGCTTTATCCACCATATGGCCAAGGCTCATGGGAAATCGTCCAGTGAATCAAATGTGACAACAGGGCCAAGAGGAAAATACACTAAGGATTATAAACATGTTATCAACATATATACCCCTACTGAAACAGAAAACTTGGCAGATAATATCCAAAGAGATAGAAAAGCATGAGAACTAGGCCAGAAGCATATGGATTATTTTGCTTACTATCTATGTGAAGATATCTAAATGTACAAGATTTTGGAAGAGATCTCCTGAATATCCTAAATCATCATTTCTCTGAAGAATAGACCTTTTTCCCCTTGCTGACTGAAATACTGTGATGAATGAATCTTATGTGTACACATTACATTTTCCTTTCTTATGTGATAAAATGTCTCTATAAAGTTGCTCTCTATGCTATTAAATATACAAAAAATTAAAAAATAAAATAGAGCACAATGAAAAGAATGAGACAAAATATCATACTCAGTGAATTCCCATGAAAGTTATGAGATATTTAAGATTAGTTAGTTAAGTTGCTCAGTCATGTCTGACTCTTTGCGACCCTATGGACTACTGTAGCCCACCAGGCTCCTCCATCCATGGGATTCTCCAGGCAAGAATACTGGCATGGGTTGCCATTTTCTTCTCCAAGGGATCTTCCCGACCCAGGGATCAAACCCAGGTCTCCCACATTGCAGGCAGACGCTTTAACCTCTGAGCAACCAGGGAAGCCTCTGTTCAAACTCTTCCAAAAAACTTTTCAGGTTATTTTTCCATAATAATGGTACTAATTGTTGAGAAGGATCTACCAGAGGTCCTGTTTTCATCTGATTGATGGTCTGTGTTTCAGTAATTACTGAAAGCATAAAATCTAGGAATTTTACAAGAATTTACAACTCAGATTCCTTTTAATCTAATTTTAGAAAGGACAAAATTAATCTCATCTATTGACTCAATCACTGTTATTCATTCAACAAACATTTATTGAGATTCTTCTAGCACTAGGGACACTACAGGATCAAAATAGGTATGACCCAAACTTTAAGCAGCCTACCAAGGAATCTCCAAACACAAATATAGAAGATACTGTTGTGGTCCATGCACATGTTGGAAAAAAAATTCCAGACATCTAGAATGAGAGGGAAATAAAGTTTATTAGAGTGGGAGATGCTGATAAAAAGAGATACTACACTGGATCTTAGCCAAAAAGCTGAGAAGCAACAGACTTAGTCACATGTGGAGAGGGGAGGAGAGAGTGAGATGTATGGAAAGAGTAACATGGAAACTTACATTACCATATGTAAAATAGATAATTTGCTGAATGGCTCAGGAAACTCAAACAGGGGCTCTGCATCAGCAGGGGTGGGATTGGAAGGGAGATGGGAGGGACGTTCAAAAGGGAGAGGATATATGTATACCTATGGCTGATTCACTTTGACTTTTCACTTTCATGCATTGGAGAAGGAAATGGCAACCCACTCCAGTGTTCTTACCGGGAGAATCTCAAGGATGGCAGAGCCTGGTGGGCTGCTGTCTATGGGGTAGCACAGAGTCGGACACAACTGAAGCGACTTAGCAGCAGTAGCATGGCTGATTCATGTTGAGCTTTGACAGAAACAGCAAAATTCTATAAAGCAATTACTCTTCAATCAAAGATTTAAAAAAAAAGAAAGAAAGAATGGGAGACCCTGTTAGAACAGTGGGCCAGCTCAAGGGAGTGGCATTAAACAGTCTTTAGTCCAGTTTTATACCCAGGGTCAGAGAAGGCGATGGCACCCCACTCCAGTACTCTTGCCTGGAAAATCCCATGGACAGAGGAGCCTGGTAGGCTGCAGTCTATGGGGTCGCAAAGAGTCAGACATGACTGAGCGACTTCCCTTTCAATTTTCACTTTCATGCATTGGAGAAAGAAATGGCAACCCACTCCAGTGTTCTTGCCTGGAGAATCCCAAGGATGGGGAGCCTGGTGGGCTACCGTCTGTGGGGTCACACAGAGTCAAGGAATAGGATAGGTGTCTTGCAGGTCATTTGCTGATTGGATGAGGCACGTATACTGGGTGGGGAACAGTAAGGCAAATACCTTCCCTGTGTGGGGTAGGAGGGGAGACAGGTTATACTGCTCAAGAGGACCTGAAATCTGTTAAAAGTTACAACATGGGGGAGGGAAGGCCCATATGTGTCTGGTTTTTCCATTCCTGCATTACAAGACCCTCCTTGGTTTTACCTGCTTTTTAGTCCTTGGGTCAGCTTCCCTTCCTTTATTTTTAGGGCTAATTCTTTGGCACCTGTTGATACCCTGTTCATGTCTAAATAGCTACCTATTTCCCTTCTTAGGCATTTGGGAACCCAGTCTCAGGACAAGGGGAGTGATGACCACTCTGGCTTCTTCAGGCTGTACAGGGGTGTCATGGGGCTCTGGGTTCCCTTTGCCTGCTTCTTTGTCAGAGTGCATTTATGGAGGGAGATGAGAGTCCATGGAATGATAAGGTGATTTGTTTCAGTATTGTCTTTGGGTTGGTCAGAGGATATTCTTGTTGTACTACCACTTGGAGATCTGTTGTATTCTAGAAGAAACAAACTTAACAAAAAAGTTAAAGGTACATGGCCCAAAGATTAAAAGAAGTAGAAAAGCTGCTCAGGGGCTAGCCAGGAGAACCAGGGCCAGACATTGGTTCATGACATTAGTGTTTCTCTAGGTACAAGAAGATGCAAGAATTTGGGTTCATAAAATCTTTACCTGAAAGCATCTGACTATCAGAAGGCCAGTTCTTCTGGGCTTTTCCCAGAGCACAGAGTGCCTTGTTTCTGATCTCCATACTGAGCTCCTTTCAAGGGATGTTGAAGGTCAGCAGCTTGCAGTGGTCATGATGTAATCTTTGTAGAGGCAGCTGGCAAGTGCCAACTCCCAGTCAGCAGGGTCCACATATTTGACCATGCTTTGGGTGCGTTTCATGCCCACTGTGCCCCGCAGTGCTGGGAAGGCTCATGCCACTCAGTGTGCTGTTATTGGACCAGGCCTTGTGAGCAGCAAAAGTCTCTGGACCATACCTGTCTTACTAGCCTCTTGGTCCAGGAAAATATTCCCTCTTGTTGCTTCTTCCCATATCTAGAGTTACATTATTACAATCATTGATCTCATGGAACTGTTTTTCAGCATTTTATCACAGGCTCAGTCACACATTTATTAACATAAGAAACAATCTTCTGAAACAAGAGACATAGAAAAGTACAGTTAGCAGCTGTTAATAAGGTCACCAGCAAGAATTTAAGTCAAGAACTTTCATTAGGTATAATACGCCCAGCATACCCCAGGTCATCTGACTTGGTTAAATGACTATAGACAGGTATGACTCTTCTGGTTGTAGATCGAAAGGTTGGTTATTGAGATAAGTTTTAGAAACAAACTTAAGGTGTCCTTTTAAATAACTTAATTAAACCTTTTAGCATTATAGCATAACAGCAAGGAACTATCTCAGAAGTGAGTCATAGTAAACAACAGACCTTAATTAACAAAACTAGAACTTAATATTAAGTGAAATATAATTTTTTTTGTCATTGTGAGGGCATTAACCCTGTAGCCAGGGAAGGCTTTAACCTATCAAATAAAAATGAGGTTTGTCAGGGAGCCTGAAAAAATCCAAGCAGCCATCTTGGATTTCCCATAGCCCTGACTCTTTGATATACAGCTATCATTAACCCATTTTTAATTCTCTGATTTATGAGTAGACTATTGCCATGTTTTAAGGACATCAGAACAGCAAAAGTCTAAGAGTGAAGGGTTACTTTTTGTAGAAGCAGAATGAGCTTTTACATGTACCATAATCTTTAATAATTCTTATTTACTGTACCAAAGTAACAAAAGATTTTAAAAACAAATAAAATACTTAAAGGCAAAGAAATTCATGATCTGTTATTGAAAGCTTCATTCTAAGAAAACTTTGTTCTCTTAACATAGATATTAGGCTAAATTCCAGCCTGTTACCAATTTACTAGATAACAAACAAACAAACAAAAGTTTTTATTGGTTAATCTTAGAAAAGTCATTTCAATAAATCTTGAAATAGCAGTATTCTTGCAAAGGCATCACAGTGAAACCATAGAAGGCATGTTAAAAATCTGATTAAATTGCAATTGACAAAGTAGCTGGGCCACTGCTGTGACATGTAACACTAATATGATAACTAGAATTATAATTGACCACATTTTTATCAGGGTATATCAGATCTATACTAATTCCACATAATTTTAGGATATATATATATTGCCAACGTCCACTGGATCATGGAAAAAGCAAGAGAGTTCCAGAAAAACACCTATTTCTGCTTTATTGACTATGCCAAAGCCTTTGACTGTATGGATCACAAGAAACTGTGGAAAATTCTGAAAGAGATGGGAATACCAGACCACCTGACCTGCTTCTTGAGAAATCTGTATGCAGGTCAGGAAGCAACAGTTAGAACTGGACATGGAACAACAGACTGGTTCCAAATAGGAAAAGGAGTACGTCAAGGCTGTATATTGTCACACTGCTTATTTAACTTCTATGCAAAGTACATAATGAGAATGCTGGACTGGAAGAAACACAAGCTGGAATCAAGACTGCTGGGAGAAATATCAATAACCTCAGATATGCAGATGACACCACTCTTATGGCAGCAAGTGAAGAGGAACTAAAAAGCCTCTTGATGAAAGTGAAAGTGGAGAGTGAAAAAGTTGGCTTAAAGCTCAACATTCAGAAAACGAAGATCATGGCATCCGCTCCCATCACTTCATGGGAAATAGATGGGGAAACAGTGGAAACAGTGTCAGACTTTATTTTGGGAGGCTCCAAAATCACTGCAGATGATGACTGCAGCCATGAAATTAAAAGACGCTTACTCCTTGGAAGAAAAGTTATGATCAACCTAGATAGCATATTTAAAAGCAGAGACATTATTTTGCCGACTAAGGTCCGTCTAGTCAAGGCTATGGTTTTTCCTGCGGTTGTGTATGGATGTGAGAGTTGGACTGTGAAGAAGGCTAAGCGCCGAAGAATTGATGCTTTTGAACTGTGGTGTTGGAGAAGACTCTTGAGAGTCCCTTGGACTGCAAGGAGATGCAACCAGTCCATTCTGAAGGAGATCAGCCCTGGGATTTCTTTGGAAGGAATGATGCTAAAGCTGAAACTCCAGTACTTTGGCCACCTCATGCGAAGAGTGGACTCATTGGAAAAGTCTCTGATGCTGGGAGGGATTGGGGGCAGGAGGAGAAAGGGACGACCGAGGATGAGATGGCTGGATGGCATCACTGACTCGATGGGCGTGAGTCTGAGTGAACTCCAGGAGTTGGTGATGGACAGGGAGGCCTGACATGCTGCGATTCATGGGGTCACAAAGAGTCAGACACGACTGAGTGACTGAACTGAACTGAAATCAGCCATATAGTATGACCTGAGAAAATTTATCATCCCTTCAACAATACTTCTCATGTAACTTAACATGTCTAAGGAACCCAGGTAGTTTAATAGCTCTTTGGGATGTCTCAGGGGCCCTCTGACGCATCTCAAAGTCATCCTCATGAAATATGTGAGATGCCCCCAAATGTCTTGGTGAACTTGATGATGATGAAGTCCGGAACAAATCCAACTCCAAAATCCTGGAGTGGCGGTTGAACTGTCACTTTCTGTAGGTAAAAACACCAAGTTACAAGTGAAAAAAAGAAACAGAAAATAACCCAATCAAATAAAATAAACCTCAAAAATTTTACCCTAAACAAATGGAGGTTTTTGAACACTTGACAAAGACATCAAAATAACTGTCATAAATATGATCACTAAATTCAGGAAAGTGGCAGTGTTTTAGTTTTATTGAATTTATTCTGAATTATTTGAATAAATTTTTTTCCAAAGTAATAGAGAACATGTGAATTATATACCAAATACATTATATCATGATCAATATTTACGTTCAGAATATGTACTGAATTTCACAATATCTTGACATTAAATGTCAGATGCAAGAGTACATATCTCTTTGGACTGAATTTAGTGTATGTTGACTAAAAATATATAGTCACAACCTGAAAGAAGAGAGCTATTTTATTTGATGGGAATGTTTAGGAATCTGAGCCCAGGAAACAGCATCTCAGTAGCTCTGAGAAAACTGCGTCAAGAAGACAGGAGAGGGAGTCAGACTATATACAAGTGTGCAACAAAGAGAGCAGCTGGTCTGAACACCAAAGATCAGGTATCAAATTAAGGAATTTAACATTCTAGGCATGGGAAGATGCAAGCCTCTAGGTTCACTGAATTAATTCCTTTCATAAACACCTCAGCACTCTGGGGCCAAATCCGGTTCCCTTGTTCACCTTAAAGAGTTGCAAGTGGCTACTTCTTGCATCACCCCCAGGTACTCAGCAGTCACCAGGAGGGAATGAGACTCTGCTGGATCTCAGTTTGGGGAGCTCTCATTCACATTTGGAGACCAGAAATTGCTGACGGCTGTGATGTCTCTTGTTTGTTGATATGGCAGGAGATATTTTCATTTCACATGTAATATCACACAGAATATATAGATTCTTTAAACCACAGGAAATGTTAATGTTCATCTTGAAAATACACAGGAAACTACACACTCATCTTGAAACTCTATATTTGAAGTACAAGGTGGTATCGTAGGATCTTTTCAGGGACTGATTAAGAGAATTAAAAGTATCTTTCACATTGTGCTCTGTCTTAAAGAAATACATTTCATTTTTACAAAAGTTCTGCATGAGAAATAGCCTTTATTATTATTTTACATGTCAAAAAACAATACACTGGAGAAACAGGAAGAGAAGTAGAAGCAGCAGACTGGGGAAATAATAAAGTAACTGTCAGGTGGCCTGTGTAGAGACTACACAGACCAGCCACAGTACACAGACTTTAAGGAACTTCAGGAATTAACCAAACTCCCCTTTAAAGTTGACAAAAAAAATCATTTATTGGCAGAAAAGACTGCTTTATAGACCATGTCTTTGAAGGCTTGTTTCACTTGCTGGTTTCTCAGGGTGTAGATGAAGGGGTTCAGCATGGGGGCCACAGAGGTATTGAGAATAGCCACTCCTTTTGTCAATGATGCCTTTTCTTTGGCCGAGGGATTAGCATACATGAATATACAGCTTCCATAGGAGATGGAGATGACAATCATGTGAGAGGAACAAGTGGAGAAGGCCTTTTTTCTCTGACTGGCAGATGGGATTCTCAGAATAGTCCTGATAATGTATATATATGACAAAATCACTAAGGCCAAAGTGAATAGCAAGGTAACCAAAGCAAAGTAAAAACCAATTATTTCTAGGAACCATGTATCTGAACAAGACAATTGTAAAAGGGGGAAATAGTCACATGCAAAGTGATCAATGACATTGGAAGCACAGTAATCCAGCTGGAGGAGAAGCATAAGGGGCGGGAAAATGGTCAGAAACCCACCCAGCCAAGCACAGAGCACAAGCAGGCTGCAGAGTTTCCTGCTCATGATGGTTGTGTAATGCAGGGGCTTGCAGATGGCAACATAGCGGTCATAGGACATGGCGGTTAGAACGTAAAATTCAGTCACCCCCATGAAAATAAAGAAAAATAGTTGGGCTGCACAATTGTTGTAAGAAATAGTCTTGTCTTTGGTAATAATTGCCCCCAGAAATCT
>NW_024070213.1:58842957-58895506 GCF_014754425.2 Oryx dammah | reverse complement strand
AAGTATCTACTATGCAGAGGCCTCTTTTCATTTGATTGGTGGGCTGGGTTCTGGTAATTAATGAAAGCATGGAGTGGAGTGAAGTGAAGTGTAGTCGCTCAGTCATGTCTTACTCTTTGCGACCCGATGGACTGTAGCATAAAACCTAGGAAATCTGCAAAAATTTACAATTCAGATTTCTTTAATCTAATTTTAGAAATGACAAAAAAGATCTCCACATCTCTTGACTCAATCACTTTTATTTTCAACAAACATTGAGAACCTGCTGTCTTCAATACTATAGGACACTGTAGATACAATAGAATCAAAATAGATATGAACCTGCCAGGAACCAGCGTGAGGAATCCCACCCATGACAAGGTCATGTGGCAGAGATCTGATGGGCAAGGCGAGTCAAATCTCAGGGCTTCCCCCTGGTATTTCCTGAGCATGTACCCCAAAAAACCAAAGTCTGCCGGCCTTTGTACTCTGGTTTTCCACTCTTCTGACACTCTCTGGAAAAAAGTTAATTCGGGACTTCAGTCTCCTGCAAAAGGATGTCTCGGCTTAAAACCCCTCTGATGGCTTTCTAGCCTGCCTGCAGGACTCGTACAGCTGCGCATGTGATTGTTTGAGGTCTCCCATCTGCGAGAGGCACAGGAAGCTTAAAACATCCTAGGAATGTAGGGGCTTCCGAGGAGTCAAAATCATTAGAATAGGACTGATTAAAGGTTTCATTTGTTGAGCCAATACTTGCTGCCAAATTTTCATATCTTTTATTTGTAGAGATAGTTGGTATATAGAAAAACAGGTAGTAGACCTGGTATTAGCAACATTAGATCTTTGAGTTAAGTACTTTCTTTGTTATAACCCACTGCACCTTTGTTCTACAGGAATGTAAATTTATTTAGTACTTTGAGGGTGATGCAGAGTAAAGAAAAAACACTTCTAGGGAAAAGGAGTTTTCTGGTTGATAGACAATTATCCAGGAAGAGAGCCATAAAAATGTTAACATGCCTCTTGGCCAGGAGATAATGTAAACCACCTGAGACCTTTTGTATATGAGAGGGTATGCAAAAAGAAAGCCTGGTCTCAATAAGGATCAAGACTGCTGCCCCTGCATAACTCTGCATATTCCATTATTTCTTTATGTACAACTTGGGGTATATAAGCTGATTTTGAAAAATAAAGTTTTTGGAGTCTTGCACAGACGCTGGGCTTCCCCATGTCGTTCTTTTCTCCCCCTTTTCGGCTGAATTCCCATCTGGAGTGGGGAGGCTTACCACGTCTACTTACTTGCCCTGGTTTCTAAGACCCACGCGAAAGGGAGCCTAAGGCGGGGCACCCTTTGATATTCAAGTGGCCCCGGTAGCCTAACGTAGATGGTGCAAACCTCTTGTCTCAAGGTTTTATTGGTTTTCCCCATAAACCAAGTTATTTAGCATCTTTTTCTCCACCTAAATTTCCTACTACACTATTTCTTCCTAATCTAATCTTATATTTCTATATTAATAAATAAATGTTTCTCCTCGCCTATGCCGTTCACACTTCGAATTACCCTGGATCCACTGGGGCTGGACCCTGGCAAGAAGCCACCTTTACTCAGCTTGCTGAGGACTCTCCAAACACAAATCTGAGGACAGACATCCTCAGAAAAGATTGGAGAGGCCCTCAGAGTCTCTAGGTGGATTGAGTAGTGATGGTTTCCCCTGAACAAATCCAGCTTTAAAAGACTGGGAGAGGTGGCTGTTTTATCAAATGTGTACATAACAACATCAAGGGACATAAAGAAGAGAAAATGATGCAAATAAAATGAATCTCAAAAAATAGACCCTAAGTAAATGTAGGTTTATGAACACTTAACAAAGAATTCAAAGTAACTGTCACAGACATGAGTATTAAATTCTGGAAAGTGGCAGTGTGTTAGTTATATTACATTTATTTTTAATTATTTGATTATAAACATAATTTACTAAGTATTTTAATGGAATTCACATACAAATTCTATAAAAATACATAATATCATGATCAATATTTACCTTCTGTATATATATATTGAATTTCATGAAATAAAAACCTCTATTTTAAAAGTACAATGCACGACTACATATTATCTCTTTGGACTGAATTTCATGTACTATTACACAGAATATATAGCTTCTTTACACCATAGGAAACGATCAGTGTTCACCTGGAAAATACATAGGGAATTATACACTCATTTTGAAACGCTACATTTGAAGTACAGTCTGGTACTTCATAGGATCCTTTCAGGGACTGATTAACAGAACTAAAATGATCTTTTCACAATGTGCTTTGTCTTAAAGAAATACATTTCAATCTACAAAAATTCTGTAGTAGGAACAACTTTATATATTTTGAAATGTTGATAAGCAATGCACTGGAAAAACTTAGCTTGGAAGTGAAAGTAACAGATTGGGAAATATATTAACTGTCATATGGCAGGTTAACAGGCTATAAAGAACAAAGGTGAATGAATAGATGGTTAGGAATTCAAGGATTTAACCTGATTGTTCTTTAAAGTGTCCTTTATTTTTAACAACAAAAAAAAATTTTATTGGCAGAAAAGACTGCTTTATAGACCAAGTCTTTGAAGGCTTGTTTCACTTGCTGGTTTCTCAGTGTGTAGATGAAGGGGTACAGCAAGGAGGGCCACAGAGGTATTGAGAATAGCTACTCCTTTTGTCAAAGATCTGTTTTCTTTGGGGAGGGATTAGCATACATGAATATGCAGCTTCCATCAGAGCTGGAGATGACAATCATGTGATCTTTTTTCTCTGACTGGCAGATGGAATTCTCAAAATATCCTGATAATGTATGTATAGGACAAAATCACTAATGCCAAGGTGAACAGCAAACTAACCAAAGCAAAGTAAAAATCCATTACATCTAGAAGCCATGTATCTGAACAAGACAATTGTAAAAGGGGGAAATAGTCACATGCAAAGTGATCAATGACATTGCAAGCACACTAATCCAGCTGGAGGAGATGCATAAGTGGTGAGAAAATGGTCAGAAACCCGCCCAGCCATGCACAGAGCACAAGCAGGCTGCAGAGTTTCCTGCACATGATGGTTGTATAATGCAAGGGCTTGCAGATGGCAACATATGACAATGGCAGTTAGAATGTAAAATTCAGTCACCCCCCATGAAAACAGGGAAAAATAGTTGGGCTGCACAATTATAAGAAATAATCTTGTCCCTGGTGATAATTGTCGCCAGAAATCTAGGGATGCACACAGCAGTAAAAGAGATTTCTGAGAAAGAGAAATTTCGGAGGAAGAAATACATGGGCGTCTGGGAGTCCACCCAGGTTAGGGTGGTGTAGTCAGGTTTCCAGTGACACTTAATACATATGTGATAAATAAAAAAATGAAAATCACAATGTGAAGGTCATGATCATCACAAAGGCCTAGGAGGACAAATGCTGTGATCACTGTATGGTTCATTTCTCTCTCTCTCTCTCTCTTTTTTTTTCTTCTTTTAAATATACTTAAGTGGAAAGTACATTAAAGGGAATAGATGCAAGGTATAATTCATTGTGACCAATATCATCATTATTAATGCAGTTCTAAAACTTTATAATTCATGTCAATGGTATTTTATTTTGATTATCTTATTTGCACTATTACTTAAGACATATTTGTGAATCCTGCTTTACATACTAATTCTCTGATTCTAAATCTAGCAGATGATAGGAAATCTTCATACAATAAGTTGCATTCAGTTCAGTCAGTTCAGTCGCTCAGTCGTGTCCGACTCTTTGCGACCTCATGAATTGCAGTACGCCAGGCCTCCCCCTCTATCACCAACTCCCGGAGTTCACTCAGACTCATCGAGTCAGTGATGCCATCCAGCCATCTGATCCTCTGTCGTCCCCTTCTCCTCCTGCCCCCAATCCCTCCCAGCATCAAAGTCTTTTCCAATGAGTCAACTCTTTGCATCAGGTGGCCAAAGTACTGGAGTTTCAGCTTTAGCATCATTCCTTCCAAAGAAATCCCAGGGTTGATCTCCTTCAGAATGGACTGGTTGGATCTCCTTGCAGTCCAAGGGACTCTAAGAGTCTTCTCCAACACCACAGTTCAAAAGCATCAATTCTTCGGTGCTCAGTCTTCTTCACAGTCCAACTCTCACATCCATACAAGACCACAGCATACAAGACCATAGCCTTGACTAGATGGACCTTTGTTCCAAAGTAATGTCTCTGCATTATAGAGAGACAATAGGTGAAATAAATCAATGCTTTTTTCCTTTTCCAATTAAATCATTGTAGTTTCGATGGAATAATCCTATAAAATATATGTTTTTCTTTTTTTCTGTCATGTATTTATTAGAAGATCAGTTCAGTTCAGTTCAGTCACTCAGTCATGTCCGACTCTTTGCAACCCCATAAATTACAGCATGCCAGGCCTCCCTGTCCATCACCAACTCCTGGAGTTCACTCAGACTCGTGTCCATCCACCTAAAACAGAAGTGGATGATCTCACTTCCTTCACAAGATCAAAAGGAAACATAAAAATCTAAAGTAACAACCCAGTACTTTTATGACATAAGAAATTAATGATCTACTTAGCAAATAAAATAAATGTTTAATGATGAAATAATTTATCAGTTTTATTTTATTAGCATTTATGAATGCAAGTATCAAGATAATATGAGAACAATGTATATATTTTACATATGTATTTAGAATAAATAACCTAATTACTTTATTTAATAGGGGACATATTCACTTATTCAATGATTTGTCTTATAATTCCATTGAAATCATTAATATTTGGCATCTACTATGATTTGCTAGGAATGTACATATGGAAACGGTTTTAAGGTTTAGCTTAAAACAATATACAGTATTCATATACTTTTCATTTTGCACTGAAGCACAAATTGAAAAGTAAGTCCTTGCCTCAGATCTTAGCAGCTCTGTTACCCATATTGTAGCCCAGTACATTTTCTGCTTGAATATCATTGTCTCTTAGCTATTAAGCTTTATGAAAAAATGTTTTATTCCCTTTTAGTTCTGCTCTACATTTTTCATGTGCATGAGATGATTGATTTAAGGGGATATTCCAGATATGTATAGCAAAACCTCTCCTATGCATTCACAACCTCTTCAGTTAATTCCCAGCTCTGCTGCATATATCTTTCTGTGTATTTGGTTTTCTAAAAATTGTGAAAACTCCCTTCTCCTTATTTCATATATTCATACTTCTGCTATGAATAATAGAATGCAAAATCATTGCTTCTCTGCTAGACACTATCAAATGTCACATTAATCAAATTTGATTTTTTCTCTGTTTTATGATGATTCATGAGAATAAAAATGTTCAGAAACCTTAAGAAGTTGTAGAAATATACTATACTCTTCAGTAACATCGATCTAGAAGTTTAAGGGAGAAATATTTACAGAAAGAACTGCAAGGGATATGGCAACATTTAGTTTTACAAGTATAGATTCTGGTGTCTCTGGGACTAGGATCTGGGGTCCCTCTGGTTGCACTAAAAGCCAAATACTCAAATCTAGTTGTTTTGAAGTATGAAGAAAGACATGTGTTGATCTCCTAGGAACAAAGCAAAGTCCAGGCTACATCAGTGTTATGCTGTGGATGATGGGGGATTTCTGGAAGGCATCCTTGGCGTTCTCAGTAACCTCCTGACTCTCCTCTATAGCAATCTCCCTTGAGAATGGTTATGTTCATCCCACAGAAATGGAGAAGGAAATGGCAACCCACTCCAGTACTCTTGTCTGGAGAATCCCAGGGACAGCAGAGCCTGGTGGGCTGCCATCTATGGGCTGCACACAGGTGGACATGACTGAAGTGACACAGCAGCAGTAGCAGCATCCCACAAAAGACCTCAGCGATGACATCTACAAAACGATCACTTTCACTAATCACAATTATTTATTTCATGAGCCACATTCAAGGTTGGCAGTGGCAGCGGTGAGGATATAACCCTCATCCAAGGTAAGGAGCAGTGGCTGCGCTTTGCTGGAGCAGCCATGAAGAGATATCCCATGTCCAAGGTAAGAGAAAACCAAGTAAGACGGTAGGTGTTGCAAGAGGGCAGACACACTGAAACCATACTCACAGAAAACTAGTCAATCTAATCACACTAGGACCACAGCCTTGTCTAACTCAATAAAACTAAGCCATGCCGCATGGGGCCACCCACGATGGGCGGGCATGGTGGAGAGGTCTGACACAATGTGGTCCACTGGAGAAGGGAATGGCAAACCACTTCAGTATTCTTGCCTTGAGAACCCCATGAACAGTATGAAAGGGCAAAATAATAGGATACTGAAAGAGGAACTCCTCAGGTTAGTAGGTGTGGCTCAGATGGTAAAGTGTCTGTCTACAATGTGGGAGACCCTGGTTCAATCCCTGGGTTGCGAAGATCCCCTGGAGAAGGAAATGGCAATCCACTCCAGTACTATTGCCTGGAAAATCCCATGGACAGAGGAGCCTGGTAGGCTACAGTCCATGGGGTCGCAAAGAGTCGGACACGACTGAGTGACTTCACTTCACTTCACTTCACTTAATGCAAAAGTAAGAAGTCAAGAAACACCTGGAGTAACAGGCAATTTGGCCTTGGAATATGGAATGAAGCAGGGCAAAGCCTAATAGAGTTTTGCCAAGAAAATGCACTGGTCATAGCAAACACCCTCTTCCAACAACACAACAGAAGACTCTACACATGCATATCAATAGATGGTCAACACCAACATCAGATTGATTATATTCCTTGCAGCCAAAGATGGAGAAGCTCTATACAATCAACAAAAACAAGACCAGGAGCTGACTATGGCTCAGATCATGAACTCCTTATTGCCAAATTCAGACTGAAATTGAGGAAAGTAGGGAAAACCACTAGACCATTCAGGTATGACCTAAATCAAATCCCTTATGATTATACAGTGGAAGTGAGAAATAGATTTACGGGACTAGATCTGATAGATAGAGTGCCTGAAGAACTATGGACGGAGGTTTGTGACATTGTAGAGGAGACAGGAATCAAGACCATCCCCATGGAAAAGAAATGCAAAAAAGCAAAATGGCCAACTGAGGAGGCCTTACAAATAGCTGTGAAAAGAAGAGAAGTGAAAAGCAAAGGAGAAAAGGAAAGATATAAGTATCTGGAGGCAGAGTTCCAAAGAACAGCAGGAAGACATAAGAAAATCTTCCTCAGCAATCAATGCAAAGAAATAGAGGAAAAAGACAGAATGGTAAAGACTAGAGATCTCTTCAAGAAAATTAGAGACACCAAGGGAACATTTCATGCAAAGATGGGCTCGATAAAGGACACAAATGTAATGGACCTAACAGACAGAAGATATTAAAAAGAGGTGGCAAGAATACACAGAACAACTGTACAAAAAAGATCTTCATGACCCAGATAGTCACGATGGTGTGATCACTCACCTAGAGCCAGACATCCTGGTATGTGAAGTCAAGTGGGCCTTAGAAAGCATCACTACGAACAAAGCCAGTGGAGGTGATGGAATTCCAGTTGAGCTATTTCAAATCCTGAAAGATGATGCTGTGAAAGTGCTGCACTCAATATGCCAGCACATTTGGAAAACTCAGCAGTGACCACAGGAATGGAAATGTCAGTTTTCATTCCAATATCAAAGAAAGGCAATGCTCAAGAATGCTCAAACTACCGCACAATTGCACTCATCTCACACGCTAGTAAAGTAATGCTCAAAATTCTCCAAGCGAGGCTTCAGCAATACGTGAACAATGAACTCCCAGATGTTCAAGCTGGTTTTAGAAAAGGCAGAGGAACCATAGACCAAACTGTCAACATCTGCTGATTCATTGAAAAAGCAAGAGAGTTCCAGAAAAACATCTATTTCTGCTTTATTGACTATGCCAAAGCCTTTGACTGTGTGAATCACAATCAACTGTGGAAAATTCTGAAAGAGATGGGAATACCAGACCACCTGATCTGCCTCTTGAGAAACCTGTGAGCAGGTCAGGAAGCAACAGTTAGAACTGGACATGGAACAACAGCCTGGTTCCAAATAGGAAAAGGAGTACGTCAAGGCTGTATACTGTCACCCTGCTTATTTAACTTATATGCAGAGTACATCATGAGAAATACTGGGCTGGAAAAAGCACAAGCTGGAATCAAGATTGCCGGGAGAAATATCAATAACCTCAGATATGCAGATGACACCACCCTTATGGCAGAAAGTGAAGAGGAACTAAAAAGCCTCTTGATGAAAGTGAAAGAGGAGAGTTAAAAAGTTGACTTAAAGCTCAACATTCAGAAAACGAAGATCATGGCATCCGGTCCCATCACTTCATGAGAAATAGATGGGGAAACAGTGGAAACGGTGTCAGACTATTTTTGGGGGCTCCAAAATCACTGCAGATGGTGACTGCAGCCATGAAATTAAAAGACACCTACTCCTTGGAAGAAAAGTTATGACCAACCTAGACAGCATATTCAAAAGCAGAGACATTACTTTGCCAACAAAGGTCCATCTAGTCAAGGCTATGGTTTTTCCTGTGGTCATGTATGGATGTGAGATTTGGACTGTGAAGAAGGCTGAGTTCTGAAGAACTGATGCTTTTGAACTGTGGTGTTGGAGAAGACTGTTGTGAGTCCCTTAGACTGCAAGGAGATCAAACCAGTCCATTCTGAAGGAGATCAGCCCTGGGATTTCTTTGGAAGGAATGATGCTAAAGCTGAAATTCCAGTACTTTGGCCACCTCATGCAAAAAGTTGACTCATTGGAACAGACTCTAATGCTGGGAGGGATTGGGGGCAGGAGGAGAAGGGGACGACCGAGGATGAGATGGCTGGATGGCATCACGGACTCGATGGATATGAGTCTGAGTGAGCTCCGGGAGTTGGTGATGGACAGGGAGGCCTGGTGTGCTGCAATTCATGGGGTCGCAAAGAGTCGGACACGACTGAGCGACTGAACTGAACTGAACTGAATAAAATAGATGTAAAATCTTACAAAGTAACACTCTTAATCTACTTCATTTTTAATCTTGATATATGAAAATTTTCTACATATACAATTTTTTTGCGCTTCCTTTGACTTTATTATTTTTGGAACTTCACAAAACAAGGTTATTTCATATTTCTAGGTTGTATGATAACTATTATAATGCACATAATGCCCTTACAGTTTTTAAAAATTGCTGTTACGTGGGATTAACTGAGTCCTCACTATCGATAGCAATATTTAATTGCAGTGTCAATTTTGTCCATCTTATTATTCATCTTGGCCTTTGCATCTTTATCATGTCTTTGACATACTAGTGAGAAATATCACAAAATACAATCTTTAGTTTCTTTCAGGTTCTAGTCATTGAATTATTGTTCCTTACTTCCTTTGTTGTTGTTTTTATTTTTCCCTAAGACTTTGATAGTGAAAATTATATGTAATCAGCTAATAATATGCCATACATTGTTATATAATTATTAATATATAAATAGCACATATCATATAATAGCTACTTTATATTAAATACATTTATATATTTCAATGAAATAACTTTATTTAACATAAAGAATACAGCAATGAATTCATATAATAAAATAATAATAGAGTCACTAATGCAGAACTAGAGCACTGCTGGGGGGAAGTCTGCATGAGAGTTATTTACTGAAAGAGAGGCATCAGGAAAGAGTACAAAGAAAAATAGAAGAAAATGGTAGCATAACTCATATCTGCGACAGGACATGTACTGTTTTTATTTAACTCAGTAAAGAAGCATTTTGGCAGATGTCTCTCTATATCACAAGGATTGATACCTTTGTTCCACTTCATCTTTTTTCCGACTCTATTGAGACACAATTGACATATAACATTGTGTAAGTTTAAAATGTACATGTTGATTTTATACACGTATATATCGTGAAATGATTATCACAGTGGGTTAGTAAACATATCTATCACTCACATAGTTCCTATTTACTTTTTTAGTGGTGAGAGCATTTAAGATTACTCTCAGCAATTTTCAGTTATATAACACAGTGTTCTGATATCAGCTTTGTGGTGATAGCAATGTGATGAATGCGTTTACCCTAAGAGCTCAATTAACAAGCAACAAGGAACTCTATATTATTCATGAAGGACACATGCACAGTAGTGCTTCACTAGATTAAACCCTCATCCTCATGATAGAGGATTAATCCAGGTTTAGATCTGGGGATTTCTTTTTTTTTTCCATTTGCAATGATACTCCAGAAATATGCTGAATTGATTATTTTTCATCTTTAGTATCCATTGTTGATCAATGGCTGGAGCTACTATTTTTTGTGGTACAAAATGGCTCTATTATTTTTAATCTGCTTTCCAATAAGATGTTTGTGCCATAATATCACTGCTGCTGCTGCTGCTAAATCACTTCAGTCGTGTCCGACTCTGTGTGACCCCATAGATGGCAGCACACCAGGCTCCACCGTCCCTGGGATTCTCTAGGCGAGAACACTGGAGTGGGGTGCCATTTCCTTCTCCAATGCATGAAAGTGAAAAGTGAAAGTGAAGTCGCTCAGTCGTGTCCGACCTTCAGCAACCCCATGGACTGCAGCCTTCCAGGCTCCTCTGCCCATGGGATTTTCCAGGCAAGAGTGCTGGAATGGAGTGTCATTGCCTTCTAACACTTTATATATTTTTCCTGCTTCTCGGCAGTCAGGGATGATAGTTTGAAGTTATCTTTTTTTATTGATTAATGTTAACACTATAAAATTAAGCAAACACAAGTTTTTTGTTTGTTGTGTGTGTGGTTTTTTTTTTTTTTCAAATCAGTCTCTTATATTGGCTATTATAGCTCACAACCTCACACAAGTTATACAACTTTTCTGAGCATCAATTTATGTACTTGTAAAAATAAGAAAATAGTGTCTAATCTGTCAATTAGTTTTGAAGGTTATATAATTATTTTTTAAATTTGTGAAAACAAATATTTAGACAATCACCCTTATACTACCTGGAGTTTTATAGGAATACTAGAAATAATATATATTTCTCGTAGAGAGCATTTATTCTTTTAGTTCATATGCTCAACTAGCTATGTCAGTTTATCCCTGGAATGAAGAATTGTTCAATATATGAAAATCAATTAGGGTTAGGAGGGTGGTGGGAGGGGGGTTCTCATGTACACCTGTGGTGGATTCATGTCAATGTATGGCAAAACCAATACAGTATTGTAAAGTAAAAAAATAAAATTTAAATTAAAAAAATAAATATAAAAAAAGAGAAAATCAATTAATGTGAGACACTACTTTAACAGAACAAATGATAAAAATCACATGAGTATCTCAATATATGTAGAAAAAGCGTTTGGCAAAATTCAAAAACCTTTCAAGATAAAAGCTCTCAACAAACTAGTAATAGAAGTTACCTTGACACAGTAAAGAGCATATATGAAAAGCCCACAGTGAATATTATTTGTTGTTTTTATTCAATTGCTAAGTTGTGTCCAACTCTATATGACGCCATGGAATGTAGCATTCCAGGATCCTATCCTTCACCATCTTCCAGAATTCACTCTAATTTATGTCCATTGAGCTGGTGATGCTATCTGACTATTTCATTCCTTTGCTGCCTCCTTCTCCTTTTGCCTTCAAGCTTTCCCAGCATCAGGGTCTTTTCCAATGAGTCGTCTCTTAGCATTAGGTGGCCAAAGTATTGGAGCTTCAGCTTCAGCATCAGTACTTCGAGTGAATATTGAGGGTTGATTTTCTTTAGGATTGACTGGTTTGATCTCCCTGTAGTACAAGGGATTCTTAAGAGTCTTCTCCAGCATCACGATTCGAAGGCACCAATTTTCTGGTGCTCAGTCTTTATGGTCCAACTCTCACATCCATACATGACTACTGGGAAGACCATAGCTTTGACTATACAGACCTTAGTTGGCAAAGCGATGTCTCTGCTTTTTAATACACTGAGTTTGTCATAGCTTTTCTTCCAAGGAACAAGTATCTTTTTTTTTTTTTGGAACAAGTATCTTTTATTTTCATGGCTGCAGTCACCATCAGTTCAATTCAGTTCAGTTCAGTCGCCAGTCGTGTCTGACTCTTTGCGACCCCATGAATCGCAGCATGCCAGTCCTACCTGTCCATCACCAACTCCCAGAGTTCACTTAGACTCACGTCCATTGAGTCAGTGATGCCATCCAGCCATCTCATCCTCTGTCGTCCATACACAGCCAAAAATAATTTGGAGCCCAAGAAAATAAAATCTGTCAATGTTTCTACTTTCTTCCCCCATCTATTTGCCATGAAGTGATGGTAGTGGATGCCATGCTGTTACCTTTTGGAATGTTGAGTTTTATTCCAGCTTTTTCACTCTTTTTTCACCCTCATCAAAAATATGAAACATTATACTCAAATTAAAAACTGAAAACTTCTTTTTCTAAAATTAGAAACAAGCAAGGAGGCCCTTATATTCAATATAATACAGAAAGTACTAGTCAGAATAATTGGACAAAATTGATTAATCAATAAACCAGTCATCTCTATTTGCAGGTGACATGATTTATAATAGAAAACTCTACACACTTGGTAAAAAACTGTTAAAGTTGCAGAACATAGAATCAACATTAAGAATGTAAGTTGCACTTTTATACTATTAATAAGCTATCTGAAAAAGAAATTAAGTAAAAAATGAAAGTTGCAATAGTACCAAAAGGAATAAAATACTTAGGAATAAACTTAACTAAAGAGGTAGAAGATACAGACACTGAAAAATGCAAAACTTTGATGAAACTAAAGACATAAACACATGGGAAAACATTCAGTACTCATGGATGAGGAAACTTTATATGTCCTGCTCCCCAACCAAATCGACAGATTCAGTGCAGTCCTGTCAAATACCAGTGGCATTATTTTTTTACAGAAACAGAAAAAAAATTTCTAAAATTTATAAGGAATCACAAAATACCATGACTAGCCAAATAAATCTTGAGAATAAAAACTAAAGCTGGCTTCCAGATTTCAAAATATATTGAAAACTATGATTATTAAGTTGATAGAGTACTAGCATAACAATAGACATCTTAATCAATTACACAGCATGGGGAGCCCATAAAACACTCAGGTACGTACATTTAAATGATCTTTGAAAAGGGCACCAAAAACCCATAAAGGGGGAAAAGACAGTCTTTTCAAAGAGTAGTTATGGAAAAACTGGGCATCTACATGCAAAAGAAGGACAGCTTAAACATAGGACATAAAGTTTTAAAACTCTTTAGACGAAATCGTAGCGGAAAAGCTGAATGATATTGGACTGGGCAATGACCCCAGGAGCATAAGCAACAAAAGTAGATAGAACAGTGGGATTACATCAAAATAAAAAGCACTTTCACCACCAAAGAAAGAGTCGACAAACAGCAGAGTGAAGAGACAACCTATAGAACAGAAGAGAATATTACAAACACTGTATCCGATAAGGGATTAATGTCTAAAATATGTACAAAAGTCTTACAACTCAGTAGAACTAAACCAGGACAAACCCCCCAAACCTAATAACTTAATTAATAAAAGGACTGAAGACACAAGTATACATTTTCCCAAAGAAGACATACAAGTATAAAGAGATAAATGGCCAACAGATATATGCTAGATGCTTAATGCCACTAATGTTCAGTGAAAGGAAGATCAAAAGGACAATATTAAGTCACCTCACACCTGTCAGGGTGGCTGTTATCAAGATGATAAAAGACAAGTGTTGATGACGGTGTGGAGAATTTAGAATCCTGATACATTGTCGGTGGGAATGCACATTGTGCAACCACTATGAGAAACAGTACAGATTTCCTTCAAAAATTAAAAATAGAACTACCCTGTTATCTAGCATAAAATATAGTTTATTTTATGGTTTTTAAATAAATATATAAAATTGTCTGGTCAATTACATATTATATGTAGTTTTCTTCCTGCCTATCATTTATTTTGCTCATAAGATAGTATTCAAATATACTTTCTTTTTTCTGTTTTTTTAAAAATATAAATTGATTTATTTTAATTGGAGGTTAAATACTTCACAATATTGTATTGGTTTTGCCATATATCAACATGAATCTGCCGCAGGTATACACGTGTTCCCCATCCTGAACCCCCCTCCCACTTCCCTCCCCGTACCATCCTCTGGCTAGTCCCAGTGCACCAGCCCCAGATATGTCTCTAAAATAATTGAAATCAGGGTATCTAAGTGATAGCATTGCCATGTTCACTGCAGCAGTATTCACAATTGTTAAGATACGGAAAGGAACCCAGATGTCTAGGGAAGGATGAATGGACACAGAAAATACAGTAAATGCATTTAATGGGATAGTACTGGACTATTATTGAGCCTTAAAAAAGGAAAAGTATCTCAATACATAGAACAGCATGGATGAAGCGTGAGGGCCTTCTGCTTAGTATAATAAGCCAGTCATAAAATGTTAAAAACTGCACAAATTCACTTAGGTGATAAACCTAAAATTCTCAAACTCCTAGATTCAGATAATGGAATGGTGGTTACCAGGGGGTAGAGGGAGAGGGAAATGTGGATATTGCTAATCATTTGACATAAAGTTTTTTATAGTTAACAACACTGTATTGTGTCTTTAAATTTTTAAGTGGATAAATCTCATATTAAGAGTTCTTATCACCTCAAAAGTATAATCTGTATATATCTGTAGTTTTTAGATGTACAGGATAATGTTAATAAACATTATTATAATTTATTGATAGCTAATTATGTTATATGCTTTACAAATTCATTTTCATTTCTATAGTAAGTTATATATACCTGGCTTAACTAAACTTACACCTGACTTACTGATGGGAAAATATTTGCTTAGAGGTTATAGAAACCTTAAGTTTTTCAGATATTCACCTTATTTGTATGCAAATGTATTAAATTATTAATCATTATTAATTAATTATTATTATGAATAGGATTGTCTTCTTGATTTTTCTTTCTAGTGGCTTCACTGAGCTATCCTTTGCTCTTATGCATAATGATAATAATTTTTATATCACACTACTGTTTCCAAAATTATATGATTTACATAAAATACCTACCAGTTTCTGTCATTTACTGAGTAGTCAATAAACTGAGTTCTTATCTCTAATACCATATTTGTTGTTCAGCCTACTTCAGTAGAGTTGAAAAGGTGAAAACATTTAAAGATAAAGTATTTTAGCATTTCACATGGAAGCCTTCTTAAGAAGTAAGTTGTACTTCTATTTAAAAGTAGTGTTAGATTTCCCATCCTAACACAACTTTTAAATAGAAGTACCTCCAATTAAAATAAATAAATTTCTTACATGATAGTATACATGTTTCAGTGCCATTCTCCCAAATCATCCCACCCTCCAATCGCCAGTCTATGTTTGATGCAGGATGCAGGATGCTTGGGGCTGGTGCACGGGGATGATCCAGAGGAATGATGTGGGGTGGGACGTGGGAGGGGTGTTCATGTTTGGGAGCTCATGTACACCCGTGGCGGATTCATGTCAATGTATACCAAAACCAATACAGAATTGTAAGGTAAAATAAAGTAAAAATAAAAATAAATAAATAAATAAATAAATTTATATTAAAAAATAAAATAAAATCGCACTTATTATTGTGAAAAAATAAATTGGATTGTGAATGGAAAAAAAAAGTTGTGTTAGAGATCTAATTTAATCAAAAACAAACAAAAAAGCAGTAGAAAGTTCTCTGAGGATTCAGGATTCTGAGGTGATGGTACGGGCATGAATAGAAATAATCAAATTGATACTTGATGGACAAACTGAAATAATGAAGATGACAGATGATATAACTTTAATCTACCTTGGCACAGAAAGAAATAGGAATTGGGACATTTTAGTTTAAAACTGCTGCATCCTTAAGAGTTTCAGTACGTGCTGTATGTTAAATACAGAGTAGATGATATATCTTTAAAATATATATAATATTTCAGAATAGCTCAATGATAAAGTAGTGGTTTAACTTGAACTTATGTTTTTAAAGGACATTCCTTCTAATTAGCACATAACAGAATCAAAATTAGTAAGGAATTTAGAGAGACTTTGGCAACCCACTCCAGTACTCTTGCCTGGAAAATCCCATGGACAGAGGAGCCTGGTGGGCTGCAGTCCATGCAGTCGCTAAGAGTTGGACAGGACTGAAGTGACTTAGCAGCAAGTCTTATTTTAATTAGATTGTCTCAAAATGTATATATGTATGTACTTAAATTATCGCAAAAATGGAATAAATTTTTAAATACACATTTTCCCTAAAATTATGTTTAAGATCCAAATAGCCTTTAAAATATAGTTTATTTTATGGTTTTTAAATAAATATATAAAATTGTCTGGTCAATTACATATTATATGTAGTTTTCTTCCTGCCTATCATTTATTTTGCTCATAAGATAGTATTCAAATATACTTTCTTTTTTCTGTTTTTTTTAAATATAAATTGATTTATTTTAATTGGAGGTTAAGTACTTCACAATATTGTATTGGTTTTGCCATATATCAACATGAATCTGCCACAGGTATACACGTGTTCCCCATCCTGAACCCCCCTCCCTCTTCCCTCCCCGTACCATCCTCTGGCTAGTCCCAGTGCACCAGCCCCAAGCATCCAGTATCATGCATTTAACCTGGACTGGCAATTCGTTTCATATATGATATTATACATGTTTCAATGCCATTCTCCCAAATCATCCCACCTTCGCCCTCTCCCACAGAGTCCAAAAGACTGTTCAATACATCTGTGTCTCTTTTTCTGTCTCACATACAGGGTTATCATTACCATCTTTCTAAATTCCATATATATACTTTCTTATAAAGAACTAATTTCTAAAGAATGTATTAAAACAATAATCATATTTTAATAAACATTTAAAATATGAATATGAACATTATATTAGTTTTAATTTTCTATTATTTTACATAGAATATGCATTAATAAATTAGTAGTATCAAAATTATACATAAATATTAGATTTAAGTAGGTATTAAATGATAACAACTAAAAGATAGTAATAACATGGCATTACAAGCTGCTTCAAATATAGTTCAAATATAAGGTTACTTTTAGGCTTGACTAACTAGAACTGAGAGATAAACAAATTAAAAATGTGTCTCAATTTCTTTTACATGTACAAAGAAGGTGAGATTCAAAATAAATCTCTATAGAAGAATATAAATAAAATTAAAATTCTAGCACAAAATTTGTGTAAAAATAAAGCTTTAAATAAAGATTAGTGTTGTAGAAATTAGAGGAAAAGCACAGGAAATATGTATTAGAACTACATTGGATATGCTGTTGTTGATTGATGGCTTTTGTTTATCTTCTTTATGTATAGTGCAAATCATATTCATTTCTTTGAGAAAGAAACAACTCTGTGTATCATATTCATGAAGGCTTTCTTCACTTGTTGGTTCCTTAAGGGATAAATGAAAGGATTCAAAAGTGGAGCAACAGAGGTGTTGAGCACTGAAATTACTTTGGAAAAAGATATTTTTTGTTTGACTGAAGGTTTAACATACATAAAGATGCAGCTGCCATAAGAAAGGGATATCACAATCATGTGAGAAGAACACGTTGAAAAAGCCTTTCTCCTATGACTAGCTGAAGGAATTCTTAGAATGGTCAAGGCAATACAGGTATATGATATGATCACCATTACCAATGTGATCATCAGTGTCACCGCAGCTGAGATGAATCCCATCATCTCGATTAACTTTGTATCTGAGCCGGAGATTTGTAGGAGGGGAGTGGTGTCGCAATAGAAATGATCAACAACGTTGGAGGCACAGAAGTCAAGGTTTAGGCCATAGAGGAGTGGTGGAAAGATGACAAAGAATCCAGCAAACCGACAACTGAGGACAAGTTGCATGCAGATTTTACTGTTCATGATGGTTGTGTAATGCAAGGGCTTACAGATGGCAACATAGCGGTCATAGGACATTGCTGCCAGTAAGTAAAATTCAGATGCTCCAAGAAGAAAGGCAAAAAACACTTGAGTCACACAACTGTTATAGGAAATGGTTTTGTCTCCTGTTGCCATCATAACCAACAGTTTAGGGATGCATGTAGTAGTATACGAAATTTCTAAAAAGGAAAAATTTTGAAGGAAAAAGTACATGGGGGTCTTCAGGTGAGTATCTACCAGGGTAAGCGTGATGATAATCAGATTGCCAGTGATGCTTAGCAAGTAGGTGAGTAGTAGGAAGATAAATAAAACAATTTTCATTTGTGGGTCACTTGTTAAACCTGCTAGAATAAACACTACCTACCACCCTTGTATGATTTCCCATTCCAGTTTTCTGACAATTGCTCTGAATAGAAGGAAAAAAAAAATGAACCCAAGGGAGACAAACAGGAATAATCATTATTTAAGGTAAAGTTAGGTAATGGCAACCAAATCCAGTATTCTTGCTGGAGAATCCCATGGACAGAGGAGCCTGGTAGGCTGCAGTCCATGGGGTCACTAAGAGTGGGATACAACTGAGTGACTTCACTTTCACTTTTCACTTTCATTCATTGGAGAAGGAAATGGCAACCCACTCCAGTGTTCTTGCCTGGAGAATCCCAGGGATGGGGGAGCCTGGTGTGCTGCCATCTATGGGGTCACACAGAGTTGGACATGACTGAAGCAACTTAGCAGCAGCAGCAGCAAAGCAATTTTTCATGTACAGCAAAACAATGCTCATTCATGTTTTAAAAGTGTTTTATTTTTTCAGAGATAGTAATAGATGCATGTGCAAAATATCTGGATAGATTAATTAAAAGTTCAGCTTGCAGTTCTTTTAGAGAATCATCTATATAACAGTAGTAATTGTTGATAGTTTTTATGTAAGTCAATCAGGGATATAAAGAACTTTTAAAGTATAATAAATGCTTTCTCTCATTATATCATCCAAGAGTTTGGATATATGCCATTTCCTGTTCAATTAAGTTCTCAGAGTAGAATCAAAATTATATATATCATTGAAGCCCAGGTTTCATACACACACACACTATTCATTGTCAATAAACAGAGCTAGGAGAAGGCGATGGCACCCCACTCCAGTACTCTTGCCTGGTAAATCCCATGGATGGAGGAGCCTGGAGGGCTGCAGTCCATGGGATCTCAAAGAGTCAGACACGACTGAGCGACTTCACTTTCACTTTTGATTTTCATGCATTGGAGAAGCAAATGGCAACCCACTCCAGTGTTGTGGCCTGGAGAATCCCAGGGACTGAGGAGCCTGGTAGGTTGCTGTCTATGGGGTCACACAGAGTCAGATGCAACTGAAGCGACTTAGTGGCAGCAGCAGCAGTACATCTTTTCCATTTTACTCAATTAATCAAACTCAAATGCCTGATTTTAGACTCATTTATCTTCATAGCTAACCTGATCTGATTTCATATAAATTAATATGGGGCATTGGAAATAGTCTTATTTTCTGTTCTTGGGTTTCCCTGGTGGCCCAGTGGTTGAGAGTTCACCATGCAGTGAAGGGGACACCACTTTGACTTCGGGTTCAAGAGAATCTCATATGCTGCACAGTAAGTAGGCCCCTGCATCACAACTACTTAGCCTGCACTCTAGAGCCTGTGCTCTGCAACAAGAGAAGCCACTCCAATGAAAAGCCCGTACACTACAACCATACAGAGTAGACCATACTCCCAGGAACTAGAAAAAGCCCACACAGCAATGAAGACCCAGAGTAGCCAAAAATGTGTATGTGTTAGTTGCTCAGTTGTGTCCGACTCTTTGCGACGCCATGGACTGGCTGCCAGGTTCCTCTGACCATGGGATTCTCCAGGCAAGATTACTGGAGTGGGTTGCCATTCCTTTCTCCAGGGGATCGTCCCAACCCAGCAATTCAATGCAGGTCTCCTGCATTACCATGTAAGCCACCGGGGAAGCCCAGCCAAAAATAACTAGCACAATAAATAGAAATTTTTTAAGTCTTATTTTTTGTTCTTTATACTATTTCCATCTCCTCAGTCTCTGATGTAACCTATCATTCCCATTTTGTATGCTAAAACAAAATCTGCAAGTATAGTCTGTAAAGTCAATGTGTGTATTGAGAAATTGCAGTTTTCCTCTGCTGGTTATGATTCTGAGAATGGATGTGGTGGAATAAAGTGAAAAATAAGGAAAAGGGATAGAGAGGCAAAGAGAGAAATATAAATATGGCATCATGAAATTGTATGAAGTGGAGGAAGTTAAGAGAAATATAAATATAATGGTAAAGCTCTATGTAAATCAAGAGAGATAAGAAAAGTTTTTCAGGGATAGGGTAGTGAGTTTGAAGGAAAAATTAAAGTAAGGTTAAAATATGTAAATATTAAAGGAGGAAATTTTTATGAATGAAATTTCTCTCCATCTGCTTATATTTCTTATACTTACCTTTTTGTTCTCTATCTAAAATACAGACTGAAAACATGAACAATTTTGAGAGTAGCATAGTCTAAAAAAAGACGATTAACTGGTAAATTTCAATACATAATGAATCACATAATAGGGTGACACAAATATTGAGAGACACATATGTCCCTATTGTAAGGATATTAAGTGTCTGGGTAATGTGCAATTAAAGAAATACCGTCTATTTACAACTATTCCCCTCACTGGCATATATTGTGAGACAGATTGTTCAGGTTTGTACAGCCAGTAAAAGAGGACATGAAGATTAACTGAAAATGTGTTCTCTCTAAAGCTGTCCTCTTAGTAGTAAAACATTTTTATGAATAATTAGAAGCCAGAATATAGTGTATTTGCTCAAATTCATGTATCAGAACCATACATGTTAATATACATAAATTTATGAATGAAAAGAGATGACATTTTTCTTGGACATTATTTGAACATTCAGAAAATTGTGCAGCAATCTGTTATAATTTTTTTTTTCTCATTTACACAATTTATCATAATGGCAACGATTGTAGAATGCATATATCTAAATAATCTCTTAAGAATTTTATCATGTTACAGCATTCCTTTGTCCAGCTTCACCAATCATATCACAGCAATGATTCCCCAATAGAGACTATAAAAAATTTACATTACAAACCATTAGAAAGAAGGTCTATGAAAATAGTTAGGGTTAGCTGTATTAGATATTGTGAATACCAGCTAAATTACAAAAAAAAAAAAAGAATTTCAAGACTAAATTTTTGTTATGTTGCATTACACTTCTTTCACTGTTTTTCCCTAAATCAAAATTTAAAAGGTTAACAAAAATAAGGTAAAATAGAACTAATGTGTATATACATATACACACATATGTATATAAAAGAAAATATTATCTTTACATTTTAAGACATACCAATTCTTTTCATATGTTGAGTCTTAAATCATTCTGCCAAAAACATTTAAAAATCCAACATCTTCTTTACAGAAGATATATATACATATTCATTCATGTGAAATATCTTTGCCTCAATATTTAGTTTTCATCATCATGCTGAACAGCATACTGATATTTCATTCCTCTCCAAATGCATTTCACTCCACTTCACAATCTGTGATTATAGTTTGTTATGTATATTGCAAAGTTTGAAACAAATTGATTAGAACTTTTAACACAGTTTTTAGGCTACTACTTTAAAGTCCCCATTATATACTGAATACTTTTCTATGTACTACCCAGAGTGCCATACAAATTAATAAACTCTTGACCACATGTAGTGTTTATGCCTTCTGTGTCAAGAAGGAAAATATCTAAAGATGATGGAGAATTCTCAGGAGGATGAGTTTCATGAACACTATTTCCCAATGGACAACAAATTTGTATATTATAAAGTGTTCTCTCTAGGCACTAAATAATTTAATATATATATAGATATAACTGCTTTTAATGTATTTCCAAAGAATTAAGTATAATTTGTTTAATATATTATTGCCCTTCCACACATTCATGTTTTGAAATCCCAGATACAAAGATAAAGATTTGAAAGGAGAAAGAAAAAAGATTATTTTATTTTAATTAGTAATAAATACTAAGAACATTAGATGGAGAACATAGCTTGTTATAGAAAACATTGTATCTTAGGCTAAATGCATAATTATTAACAATTCAGGCATGCCCAAAGAAAAGTTGTTCTTTTTTGTTTTCTAAATAGTGTCTGTGGTATTGTCTAGTAGAATGCAAATTAATAGTTCACAATAACTGAGCATTCTCCATTTCTTCACTATAAATAGAATGTTCATCTATGTGTACATGTAGCTAGGCTTTCTTGCAACTTGTGGTCATTTGACTAAATTCTGTTCAAAAGATGTAAATGGAGATACTTTGTGCAACTTTCATGCATATCCTTTGATAGAAGAGGTTTGTTCTCCTCTTTCTCTTTCCCCACCCCCACTGTTATAATGCAGTTGGGATGGAAGTATTCTGAGACATGAGTATTCAAAATCTCAGTAGGAATGGTGACTCAACAAGACAGAACACACCCAGGTTCCTGAGCCGATCATAGGCTATGTCAGCATAGAAACACAAAGACTTAATGAAGAGTTTTCAGCATACCAGCCTGAATATTTAAACGAGATATAAATAAATTTTTAAATTACTGTGATATTTATCTTTCTCATACTCTACCAAATCTAGGATATCATACAAATCTAAAAATGGTATGAAGTTTTATTCCACTTAGGAGGCAAACAGGTTAGCCCATCACCACTTCACAAATATTGACAAAACAATACCGCATACTGTCACAGAGACAGAAATTTTATTATTCACTACATAGGTGAAAGCATGAGCTTCCTGTTCTCACATTTCCCCTTTTCCTCTAAATTCCATGAGAACCCCTAGTGGATGTTGTTTACAATATGCTCCTCTATCAATAATAACCTTAGTGGAACCCCAAAGTTAGTTAATTCTCAACTTTTTAAAGGGAAAATCTGCCTAAATTTGTCCAATTAGAAGAGAAAGTCTTTAATTTTCTGAAGGAAATTAAAAACCTGCAAAAGCTGTAAAACATTCTTGAGAAGGCAGTCCAGGATAAGACTTTCCACAAGAGATATAGACATATATACAAGTAAACCCACCCCTCATTTCTGAAGCATTTTGACTTCTGTTGAAATTTCTCCTAAGTACATCATTCTGTTGAGCTCTCTAATTAAACTGGAGGACTTTTCTCTCACTCCTAAGGTGCAAGTCACAAATATTTCAGAAGAGGCAACACTGACCCAGAGGGATGGTACGGGGGAGGAGGGTGGGGGTTCAGGATGGGGAACACGTGTATACCTATGGCGGATTCATGTTGATGTATGGCAAAACCAATACAATATTGTAAAGTAATTAACATTCAATTAAAATAAATAAATTTATATATAAAAAAAGAAAGTTAAAAAAAAAAGAAGAGTCAGCCCAATGCTCAGTCTTCACACAAGAGATACAAACCCAAGTGTGCATGAGGTTTCTTAGAAAATGTTTACAATTTTGCTGCAAGAGGCACCCAGATTAAAATCTTATTTTACCAGCATAGCCTTCCACCTGGCTGGTAAGGCTTCAGGGTTCCCATCCTGTAACTTGGTTTTGGATGGAATGTTTTAATTCAATCTGTTCTACTTAATTTAATCCAATTTAATCCTAAATCAGTCCAATCTGTTCATGCCACCAGACATGTGGTATTTTTCACCCTTACTCACTGGCTGAGAGTATGGGTGGGAAAAGCATCAAGGAATATTTCACCTTAGGATGGGGGGGTTGCTGCTAGTGACTTCCCCTATTGTGTCTTTTATCTTGATAACCTTTCTGAGTGAGGATTGCAGAACCAACTGTCATGTCAACTTAAGTTGCTTGCAACAGTTCAAGAGATCTGCAGTGGAGTGTTTTTCTTCTGGAGGGGGGCTCCAGGGATAGTTCTTACTGACAAAGATCATAAATATTTGTCCCAACTCATGCTTGCTAAGGTCTAAGGTATTCAAAAGGAGAGACATTACTTTGCCAACAAAGGTCCGTCTAGTCAAGGCTATGGTTTTTCCAGTAGTCATGTATGGATGTGAGAGTTGGACTGTGAACAAGGCTGAGCACTGAAGAATTGATGCTTTTGAACTGTGGTATTGAAAAAGACTCTTGAGAATCCCTTGGATGGCAAGGAGATCCAACAAGTCCATTCTAAAGGAGATCAGTCCTGGGTGTTCTTTGGAAGGACTGATGCTAAAGCTGAAACTCCAATACTTTGGCCACCTCATGCGAAGAGTTGACTCATTAGAACACACTCTGATGCTGGGAGGGATTGAGGGCAGGAGGAGAAGGGGACGACAGAGGATGAAATGGCTGGGTGGCATCCCGACTCGATGGACGTGAGTTTGGGTGAACTTCGGGAGTTGATGATGGACAGGGAAGCCTAGCGTGCTGTGATTCATGGGGTCGCAAAGATTCAGACACAACTGAGTGACTGAACTGAACTAAACTGAAGGTATTTTCTCACTAAATGCTAGGTTATTCTGTCCCTGCAATTCCAGAAAAATTTGTGCTCCTTTTCAGTTAGTATAATTTCATCAGTGTTTCCAACATCACCTACTCACACTCAGACTTTTTTTTAGAAGGGTCAAGTGACTGAACGACAAGCCCCTTTTAATGAAACTTAACCAGAATTGGAAAAGCTCAGTTTTCATTCCAATCCCAAAGAAAGGCAATGCCAAAGAAAGCTCAAACTACCACAAAATTGCACTGATCTCACACATTAGTAAGTTAATGCTCAAAATTCTCCAAGCTAGGCTTCAGCAATACATGAACTGTGAAATTCCAGATGTTCAAGCCGGATTTAGAAAAGGTAGAGGAACTAGAAATCAAATTGCAAACATCCACTGGATCATCAAAAAAGAAAGAGTGTTCCAGAAAAGCATCTACTTCTGCTTTATTGACTATGCCAAAGCCTTTGATTGTGTGGATCACAACAAATTGTGGGAAATTCTGAAAGAGATGGGAATACCAGACCACCTGACCTGCCTCTTGAGAAATCTGATGAAGGTCAGGAAGCAACAGGCAGAACTGGACATGCAACAACAGACTGGTTCCAAATAAGGAAAGGAGCACGTCAAGGCTGTATATTGTCACCCTGCTTATTCAACTTATATGCAGAGTACATCAAGCTGGATTCAAGATTGTGGGAGAAATATCAATAGCCTCACATATGCAGATGACACCACCCTAATGGCAGAAAGTGAAGAACTAAAGAGCCTCTTGATGAAAGTGAAAGAGGAGAGTGAAAAAACTGGCTTAAAACTCAACATTCAAAAAACTAAGATCATGGCATCTGGTCCCATCACTTCATGGCAAATAGATGGGGAAACAGTGGAAACAGTGGCAGACTTCATTTTTGTGGGCTCCAAAATCACTGCAGATGGTGACTGCAGTCATGAAATTAAAAGACGCTTGCTCCTTGGAAAAGTTATGACCGACCTAGACAGCATATTAAAAAGCAGAGACATTACTTTGCCAACAAAGTCTGTCCAGGCAAAGTTATGGTTTTTCCAGTAGTCATGTATGGATGTGAGAGTTGGACTATAAAGAAGGTTGAGCACCGAAGAATTGATGCTTTTGAACTGTGGTGTTGGAGAAGACTCTTGAGAGTCCCTTTGACTACAAGGAGATCCAACCAGTTCATCCTAAAGGAAATCATCCTGACTACTCATTGGAAGGACTGATGATGAAACTGAAACTCTGATACTTTGGCCATCTGATCTGAAGAACTGACTCATTTGAAAATATCCTGATGCTGGGAAAGACTGAAGGCAGGAGAAGAAGGGGACGACAGAGGGTGAGATGATTGGATGGCATTACTGACTCGATGGACGTGAGATTGAGTGAACTCTGGGAGTTGGTGATGGACAGGGAGGCCTGACATGCTGTAGTCCATGGGGTTGCAAACAGTCAGACATGACTGAGCAACTGAATTGAACTGAACTGGACCAGAATTAAGTGAAAATCTGTAAGGTCCTCCCTTGTGAAGATGTTGCCACCTGGAAGGTGTGCCAACCAGATTGATTAGAGGATGTAGTTAGGGGAAAGTAAAATGTCATTCCCAAGAATAATCTAGATGGAATCTTGGGTTTTCCAAGTAGATGTGTATATCTCTCTATCCCCAAACCCCTTATTCTGATCACTGCCAGGAAGAAATGAAAGGAGATAACTCCTTTCTGGGAAGAGTTGGATTCAGTGACTACATCCTTAAACTAGGTCCCAGGGATCAGGAAGAGATGAGAGAGATGAAATCTGACTTTTGCTCATGAGTTTGCCCAATAAATGTTGTCAAATTGCAGTTTCTCCAAAGAGCTGAACACTTGCCAGAGATTAGTATCTAGAACCAAAATAGTGTAGATGCAACCAACTGATCCCTAACTTGAAATACTGGCAAGATATGTGGAAATGCTGAATAGACATTTTTTTTAAAGGCATGCAGATGGACAACTGACACATGAAAAGATAACTCAAAATTGTAATCACTGGAGAAATGCAAACTAATACTGCAATGAGATATCAATTCACACATTTTAGAGTGACTATTATAAAAAAGACAACAAATAACAAGTGATGTGGAGAAAGAACAATTGTGAATTATTGGTGGGAATGTAAATGATGTAGCCACTATGGGAAATACTATAAAGTTCACAAAGAAATGAAAAATGGAACTACTATATGATCTAGAAATTCCACTTCTTGGCATTTATCTGAAGAAAATTAACTCTTATTCAAAAATATATAAGGGCCCCCATGTTAACTACAGCATAATTTACCACCACCAAGGTATGACCATCATGGATGAATGGATATTCAAAACTTAATGAAGAGATGGTCATTTCTCCATTGTACCTTCTTCCTTCCTTTGTGCATGCATGCCTGCAGTCTAAGTCACTTCAGTCACATCCAGCTCTTTGTGACTCCATGGACTGTAGTCCACCAGGCTCCTCTGTCCATGGAATTTTCCAGGCAAGAATACTGGAGTGGGTTGTCATGCCCTCCTCCAAGGGAACTTCCCAACCTCAGGATAGAACCCGCATCTTTTATGTCTCCTGCACTGGCAAGCAAGTCTTTTACCACCAGTGTTATCTGAGAAGCCCTCTTCCTTCCTTTGTTGTAAACTAATTGCCCATAGATGGGTTAGTGTATTTCTGGGCTCTTTATTCTGTTCCATTGATCTATGTGTCTGTTTTTGTGTCCATAGCACATTGTTTTCATTACTGTGGCTTTGAAGTATAGTCTGAAATATGGAAGAGTTATACTTCCAGCTTTGATCTTTTTCTCAGGATCATTTTGCAATTATGGGTCTGTTTTGGGTCCATATAAAATTAAGAGTATTTATCCTAGTTCTGTGAAAAATATGGATATTTTGATTTTGTCATTCAATTGCTCAGTCATGTTCAACTCTTCATGACCCCATGGATTACAACATGCCAGGTTTCCTTGTCCTTCACTATCTCCTGGAGTTTGCTCAAACTCATGTCCATTGAGTTGATGATGCCATCCAACCAACTCATCCTCTGCCACCTCTTTCTCCCTGTGCCCTCAATCTTTCCCAGCATCAGGGTCTTTTCCAATGCTTGGCATCAAGTGACCAAAGTATTGGAACTTCAGCTTCAGCATCAGTCCTTCCAAAGAATATTCAGGGTTGACTTCCTTTAAGGTTGACTGGTTTGATCTTGCTGTCAAAGGGACTCTCAAGAGTCTTCTTCACTACACAGTTTGAAAACATCAGTTCTTTAGTGCTCAGCATTCTTTATGGTCCAACTCTCACATCCGTACATGCTACTGGTAAAACCATAGCTTTGACTATATGGACCTTTGTCAGCAAAGTGATGTCTCTGCTTTTTAATACACTGTCTGGGTTTTCATAGCTTTTCTTCCAAGGAAGAAGCGTCTTTTAATTTCATGGCTGCAGTCACCATTCTCAGTGATTTTGGAGCCCAAGAAAATAAAGTCTCTCAATGTTTCCATTGTTTCCCCCATCTATTTGCCATGAAGTGATGGGACCCAATGACATGATATTAGTGTTTTGAATGGTGAGTTTTAAGCCAGCTTTTTCATTCTCTTCTTTCACCTTCATCAAGAGGCTCTTTAGTTCTTCTTCACTTTCTGCCATAAGAATGATGTTATCTGCATATCTGAGGTTATTGATATTTCTTCTGGCAATCTTGATTCCAGCTTGTGATTCATTCAGCCCATCATTCACATGATGAACTCTGCATATTAGTTAAATAAGCAGGGTGACAATATACAGCCTTGATGTACTCCTTTCCCAATTTTGAACCAGTTGGTTGCTCCATGCCCAGTTCTGTACAGGTTTCTCAGGAGGCAGGTAAAGTGGTCTGCTATTCCCATCTCTTTTCAGAATTTTCCACAGTTTGTTGTGGTCCACACAGTCAAAGGCTTTAGCATATTCAATGAAGCAGATGTCTTTCTGAAATTCCATTGCTTTTTCTATGATCCAATGGCTGTTGGCAATTTGATCCCTGGTTCCTCTGCCTTTTCTAAATCCAGCCTGTACATATGGAACTTCTCAATTCACATACTGTTGAAACCTAGCTTGAAAGGTTTTGAGCATTACATGCTAGGATGTGAAATGAGTGCGGTTGTGTGGTAGTTTAAACACTCTTTGGCATTGCCCTTTTTTGGGACTGGAATGAAAACTGATCTATTTTAATAGGGAATCATTGAATCTGGGTACTATGGTCACTTTCACAGTATTAATTATTCTAATCCAGTGAGTTATTTAAACTTTAAACAGGCTACAGATTGTTATTCATAAGTAAGTATGATAATACCTGTTTTATGCTGTTTTCAAGATGCAGGCTAGTACATTTCATAAACCTGGCCATTGTAAGCAATTAGTTAATGTGAGCAATAATTTATCTGATTACTGCAAGGCAGTAATGCCTTAACATCTCTAGATTTTCTTCAATCTGTTTCTAAAAATATACCTGAAGTCCAAGCCTGGTTGAAAATCTGAAACTATCAATGTGTGTAGTTTAAGAAATGCATTAAATTGGTTTGTTCCAAATTTCTATTCAGAATTCAAACTTGGAATCCACTATAGAAAAGCTGATTAGGTGATTAAATCTAGGTGGGGTACTAAACTCTGCATAGAATATACACCAAACTGAATCTCTAAATTTCTGAATAGTGGAAAGCAACAAGGAAAATTGAAGTCCCACTTTGTCTTCCTCTGAGGGAATTTTTAAAGGAAATCAACAGAGTCACCAAATCAAAAGGCAAATGAATATGATCACATATAAGAGATGTATCTGTGATCTTAGCATGAGGAGAAAATAGAAGTGAAAGTTAGACTGGGATTTTTAAGGCAAGTCACAGTGAACATTGTAAGTCATGTAAGATAGTAATATTATGTAGAATACAAACATAGAAGAGATGTACAACACACTTCACACTTCTTGATATAGTTTACTTATAAACTCAAGAATGTCACTAATGTTCACTTCATTGAGAAAGCCTCAATATTTTTGATCATGAGCTTAAAAGCATATTTCACTTGTCTGTTTCTCAGTGTATAAATAAAAGGATTCAACATGGGGGCAACAGAAGTACTGAGCAGAGCTATCCCTTTATTTAAAGACACTCTTTGCTTGGCAGAGGGTTTCACATACATGAAGATGCAACTTCCATAAGAAATGGACACAACCACCATGTGAGAAGAACATGTAGAAAAGGCTTTCCTCCTCTTTTGAGAAGAAGGTATCTTCAGAATAGTCCTAATGATGTTTGTGTAGGAGAGAATCACTAACACCAGAGTAACCAGGAGAGTTAGAATGGCTGAGAGAAGCATCATTATTTCTACTTTATCTGTGTCTGTGCAAGAGAGTTGTAATATAGGAGATACATCACAGAAGAAATGATCTACAGTGTTGGCTGCACAGAAATCAAGCTGGAGACCCACGAGGAGTGGTGGAAAAATTATTATGAAACCAGCCAACCATGATGCAAAGACCAGTAAGTTGCACACTCTGTCACTCATGATGGTCATGTAATGCAGGGGTTTGCAGATGGCCACGTAGCGGTCATAGGACATGGCAGCGAGAAGAAAAAATTCGGTTGCACCCAAGAGAATAGTAAAAAACAGCTGTGCTGCACAATTGTTGTAAGAAATGGTCTTATCACCTGTTGCCATACTGACAAGAAATTTGGGGATGCAGACAGTTGTGAATGAGATTTCTAAAAATGAGAAATTTCGAAGAAAGAAATACATGGGTGTCTTGAGGTGTGAATATAGCAGGGTAAGGGTGATGATGATTAGATTTCCAGTGATGCTCAATAAGTAAGTGAAAAAAAGGAGAAGAAAAATAACCACCTGTAATTGTGGATCATTGCTTAGTCCAAGAAGAATAAAGGTTGTTACTGTTGTGTGGTTTCTCATCGCTGACTTCTATTTAAAAAAAGAAGAAAGAAGAATCAAAAAGGAATAACAGCCTATAAAAATGTACTCATATAATTTTTACTCAAAATTTCACTGAGTGCAATTCGTGAGGTTTTTTTGTTTCTGTTCCCAAAGGAAAACATAGTACATTGATAATCATATAAAAATAGAAACAAAGAGAAAAAAATAGTATCTTAACTTGTATTTTCTGTATTTTCAAAGTTTCCAATCTATTTAGTATACATTAAATTATTTACATAACTTTCTTCTTTCTTTATTAAAAGAATAATTTATGGTTATACTGATGAAAATACAAAGTGATGGAACTATCTTCTTGGGTCACAGATTCTAAAGGTACGCAGAGCCTCCAAAGATCTTCAGAAAGCCATTTACTTAAGAAAAGTTAAATGTCATTCTCTTCATTTTACAGAAAGATGATTAATTCTACTCTGCCAAACATCTCTTTTTGTGTTTATTACAGTTTAAGGTAAACTTTATAATTCTGGAAGTCAGATTTCACCTGAGGTGAAATTTTCACCTTTAAAAATTAACATAACTTGACCTAAATATCCCTAGCTTATATAAAGTGGGAATTGCTTTTACCAAACCTCTATAAGTTTCAATATTTAAATCCTCACGACCATTTTTAGTTCTGCTTTTCCCACTCTACCTGAAGATTTTAATTTACTTTCATCTTACTCTGGTTGTGCTCTTTTTTCTGATATTCACTCAAGCAGATACAAAGTATATGATCCTGCATGGAGTGTGTTATATAGCACACTTTACTAAACATCTGCAGGAATGAGCAAGGTTCTAGAATAAGGAAAATAAATGAATTTAAATTTAAAAAAAACAATAAAAGATTATCTAGACATGCCTGGTGCATCACTGCTCCATGTGTCTCCCCTGTCACCCTGGGAGCCACTTCTTATTTATTCACCTCTAACCTCATTTCTTTCTGGTTCAGTACATGACAATTTGAAATTCTGTTATCCATTTTGTTTTTTTATTTTTTCATCTTCTTCAAAATCATCCTTACATCTTACATTCATTACCACAAAATTGTATCATCAATTGTTTCTAGAGAATGAAAGTATTTTCCTTAAGAATAATATGATATCATATCTGAAACTATTTTATCCCTATTATGTTTCTATATTCCAATTCTGGACTTAATATGCAAACATCTCAAATGATTATAAATGAATACAATGCAACTAAAATTTTTGTCTTCCTTCTTTTACCTCCTTTGTTTTCTATCCTCTTCAATGGATCCTTTCTTCTAAATGTGTTTATATTCTAAGTAAAATTTATACTCAGTGAGATTTTAGAAATATAAAGTTAGCCTATTTTAAAGGTGAAATGTATAGGCAAATATCAATAAATTATGATGAGCTATATAAACTGCCAGAGTATTTTGTCAGAGGTAGATTCTCAAATGGTTAGTCTATCTTATAGGCGCTTCCCTGGTGGCTCAAATGGTATAGAATCTTCCTGCAATGCAGGAGACCCAGCTTCCATGTCTAGGTCAGGAAGATCTTCTGGAGAAGGAAGTGGCAACCCACTCCAGTATCCTTCCTGGGGAATCCCATGTACAGAGGAGCCTGGCAGGCTACAGTCCATGGAATCACAAAGAGTCAACACAGCTAAGCAACTAGGCACACACACTAACCTAACCTTAAATTACAACATTCTAAACAAGTATTCTAAACTACTTGACAACATTATTTTCTTCCTAATTCCTCAAATAAATTCTTGTTGGGTAAAAGTAAAATAGTCATTATTTTTAACTACTATTACAGTCCCAGGGAGACTTCCCTGGTAGCTCAGCTGATAAAGAATTTGCCTGCAATGCAGGAGACCTGGGTTCAATCCCTGGGTTGGGAAGATCCCCTGAAGGAGGGTATGGCAACCCACTCCAGTATTCTTGCCTGGAGAATCCCCAGGGACAGAGAAGCCTAGTGGGCTACCGACCAAGGGGTTGCAAAGAGCTGGACACTACTGAGCGACTAAGCACAGCACACAGTCCCAAGGGCTTCTGTAACTGCTTTGACAATTTACAGGTACAAGATAAGAGATCCTCTTATAATATTAAAATTAGACAGTTCTTGAAAGGCTTAAATTCTATTAAATTCAAAATGACTGCTTGATAAATACAAAAATAAGTTCCCAAATTCAGTCCAGTGTCATAATCCACATTATTTACACTGACTCTGTGTACTAAAGGAATACACATTTACAATTATCTGAGGTAAACAACATTCATTTAATAAAGAGCATTTCTGAGATTTTGTTTAATGCTGAGAAGAATATTTATTGAAAGCCAGATTCTAGGAAATAAAAGGTTCAAAGATTTCTTATTACAATAGAACAATTGATTCCTTCGGTGTAGCTTTTAAAGCAGTCAATTTAATGTTTCCTTTGTGAAAGAAAAATATTTCTAACTGCATGCCATCCTATTTCAACTGATAAACAGGGATTGAATATTTCTTCCAGTTTCATGCAATAAAGTTATTATAATTAAAATAAAAATGGACTTTTTCCCCAAACCTTAATGTCTTTAGTAGCAATTTCATTCTTGACTTTCTTCTTTTGACATGAGTTCCAGGATAGAGGTAATTTCTAATGCTGCCTATCCATGTTTTCATATTTTGCTTTAACTTGTACTTTTATTTTGCATTCTTATCCAAACAACGTTAGCTTCAGTAAAACACACTCAAATGTGTAAATTCAAGGATTCTGTCACAGTAAGAAACTCAGTTTCATTTCTTCTCATTTTTTTAAGATAGGAAATATTCTCCAATTTATGTTTTATTTAACTTGGAGCATATTTTTCAAGATTAGAGCAAAACAAATAGCTTTTTCTTTTTTAAGCAGTTAAGAAAAAATGAATAAAAGGAGAAGATTTCAGGCTCCTTTTTATTTTGAAATGGTTCTGTCTTACATGGAAAGCCCAGTTGTTTATTTTGTAGGTTTAAGATTATAGGTATTATCCTTTTTTAAGCAGTATGTCATGTGTCTCAAGAGGATTAACTGATTTAAAATATTTTTTTTAAGGAAAGTTTTCCCTGGAGAACACTGCACAAGACATTAAGACTATATGAAAAATGACTGAATGGAGAAATTATAATCCATAAGCTCCATATAGAACAAGACAAAAACACTTTTATTTTCTTTGTAAGGCAGCTCTAAATCGTAAGAGGGCTTCCCTGGTGGCTCAGATGGTAAAGAATCTACTTGCAATGCGGAAGACAAGGGTTCAGTCCCTGGATTGGGAAGATCTCCTGGAGAAGGGAATGGCAACCCACTCCAGTATTCTTGCCTGGAGAATCCCATGGACAGAAGAGCCTGGTGGGCTACAGCCCATGGGGTTACAGAGTTGGACATGACTGAAGGACTACACTTTCACTTTTCATTTTCATAAGATGCAAACCATAGGAATTTTTTTAAAAATACTGTTACCCTACATGTCCGTGAGAAATATACATTTAAAAAAAAAGAAGAAGAAGAAGAAGAAGAAAAGAAAATTGAAAGGCACCTATCTATTTTCAGTCCAGCAGGAAACATTTTGTAATTAGAAGACTGTCTGCTACATCTGCCAACATTCTAATCCAGTAAACCATTACCTTCCACCTAGTCTTAATAATAGCCTGTAGGAGATGTCTAAATAATCTTTGCTTCCTTCCCTCACTCAATCCATTTTCTACAGAAAAGATTAAAAATATGTTCTCTAAAATTTAATTCATATTATCCCACATCTTTGCTAAAATTATGTCCTGAAACCTAATTGAATGGCAAGGTACCAGGGACCAGCAAAGAATCCTTGGTATAACTCCTCACTTCCTTCCTGTCCTATCTTCATGTTCTTCCACTCTTTTCTTTTTATATTTCATTCTCGAGCTCTTTGTCACCTCTCTCCCTATCTCTGCTCTCACTCCATCACCAAACTCCAGACCTCAGATTATTTTGGGTTGGCCAAAAAGTTCATTCAAATTTTTCCTTAACATTTTCATGGAAAAGCCTGAATTAACTTTTTGGCCAACCCAATATATCTCCATAAAAAAGTCAATTTGCGAGGTGACCATTTGTGAGGAAACATTTCTCTTCTCATGGATTTTATGTATAGACTTTTATTGTTTATAATTCTATCAACGTTTATTTCTACATGTCATTTCTTCACTTTTTAAATTTGGTTCTCCTACAAAATTCCAGTTGCATCATAGTAGAACCTTGTCTATTATATTTATCATCCATATAATTTTAGGATCTGGAATAACCCTGGTACTAAATAATAACTGAATAAATATATGTGATGAATTAAAAATGGAATTATCTTGATAGAAGAGCTGATGAAGTTTATTCTAAAATTTTGATGAAGATAGAACAGAACAAGAAATAAGGCAAATTCACTAAATATGACCAAGCATAGCAACAGGAAGTCTGGGCAGTAAAAATGGGGAGAATTTAGAGAAGATGGCACAAGGAATTCTACTCAATACCCTGTAATGACCTATGCTTCAAAAAAAAAAAAAAAAATAAGTTCAAATGCTACCACCAAGTGTTTGCTTGCTGCAACAAAAATCAAAGATCCCACGTGCCATAACTAAGACTTGGTACAGCCAAATAAATAAATAAAAATTTTAAAATATTTAAAAAGTGATTTAATTATTGTGTTATTTTTTTAAATATAAATTTATTTATTTTAATTGGAGGTTAATTGCTTTACAATATTGTATTGATTTTGCCATTTTTTCAACCTGAAGTACTACTTTAATAAAATTGCTTTTTTAAAAAAATTAAAGATATACATTTGCAAAGTTCAAAAAGTGAAAAATTCTGGAACTCTGCCAGTGAAAATTAGTAGCCTCCTGCTTCATCCCTCACCTATCATTAAGTCTTATTCTCTGGAGACTTCCAGTGTTAGTTTTTGTCCCTTTGATATTTATTACTATTTCTTAAATGACATTTTCAGTTTAGGCTATTGGATTTCTAGTATGAAAAATTAGCTATTTGTTTTCTTGTATCCTTTACTCCTCCCCTGGGTTGGGAACATGCCCTGGAGAAGGAAATGGAAATTCACTCCAGTATTCTTGTTGGCTTCCCCAATGGCTCAGTGGTATATAATCTACTTGCAATGCAGGAGACAGAGGAGACTTCCCAGTATTCTTGCCTGGGTAATCCCATGGACAGAGGAGCCTGGCGGGCTACAGCCCATGGGGTTGCAAAGAGTCTGAGAAAACTTAGAGAATAAATCATCACCACAAAAATAATTTCTATTAATATTTCTCATGTTTATTATATTTTTCATATTTTTATAATGATCATCAGTTTTACTTAATTTACACTATTTTGACAATGAAATTATTTTTCAAGCTGAGCAACATCTTTGTCTACATGGTTTTTGTCTATTTAACAATATTTTGTATCCACAGGGATCAATTTCCATTAAAATAATTGCATATTTTTCAGTATTCCCAACTCAAGCTAGAATCCAGAAGTGCAGCTATATCCTCAAAAATAACAAACACATTAGGCAAGCTTGCATCTTCATTTTCTCTTTCCTCAGCATCCTCTGTTCTGGAACACTTTTTTGCCGCCAGCCATGTCAGTATGGATTGTTTCTAGGTTCGATGTTCAACTCTTGCATTGAAATACCTGTTTCCCATATACATGAAGAGTACTTTTACCTTTCTCCTCCTTTCAAGTGTAGTTACATGTTTGGGGGATATTTGAACTTCCTAATATTAGAGTGCCATTCTTTAAGGCAGCAATAGCAAAATTATGAGAGCAAAAATTATAAATATGGAATTAGAAACATACATGAATGTTACTTAGAAGAAGGAAAATCGCAGCAAGCCACACATTAATTAAGCTACTACAATCATAAAATGCAGAAGTGAAAATCAGGTCTGTTCTACTTTAGCTGAACTTAGTCAACAAGATCCCACACAGTGAACACAGGGTTGCCACCACCAGGACCAATACAAACCCAGCGAGGGGCTGGGCAAGGGAAAATAAAAGTGCTGCAAACCTCTCCTTTGGTTTTCAGTTTATTTTTCTTTATTCAACACTTGCTTGGTTGTTGTAAACATTTGTTTGTGTCCAGCGTTCCAGAATAATTCATTCTGAAATGTTGGCTCGATACGTCTGTATTTCTGTGATGTTACATCCAGTAGAAAAATCTGAATGAAATGTTTGGCCAAGCTAATACTACAGGAAAAACTGGATACACAAATACCATCAAAGTATTTATGATCTGTGCTCAAACTATCAAAAGGTTAATTTAGTAATCCAGTTCCCAGGAGCCAAGTACAAGCTGATAGCACATTTTGCTGTGCACAATGATCAGGCAATGAAACAGTCTGAACCACAACAGAGTAGTCATAGGACATAGGAATATAAAATTTGGAAGATCCCCAAAAGTGGGAAAAATTAATTAGCTACACTCTAGGAAATTGTTTAGTCTTTCATCACAGTAGTTATAAAAATTTTAGGAATATATATTTCAAAAAGAGAAATTTTGGATGAAAAATTACATTAAAAATTTTGGGATGACCCAGAGGGATGGTATGGGGATAGAGGTGGGAGGGGGGTTCAAGATGGGGAACACGTGTACACCTGTGGCGGATTCATGTTGATGTATGGAAAAACCAATACAATATTGTAAAGTAATTAGCCTACAATTAAAATAAGTAAATTTAAATTTAAAAAATAAATAAAATAAAATAGGTTATTTTTGAGAAAAAAAATTTAGGTAGAGATTCAACATTGTAAAGAGGATAAATTCTAGATTTATCTCAAGAATTTACTCTCAACCACCTATTTGTGAAACAGAAACAGGAAAATAACAATTTTCAGTAAAGTTTAAGCTATCAGTCCAAGTCAAATGAACTCTATTTCCATGATTGATTCTTATTTCCCTTTTGTGAATCTTAACAAAACTACACAATAAAGATGATTAAAGTGGCAATAGAAGTGGTATTTTTTTTTTAATTTTAGTTTCACAACCAAAGAAAGGCATGTTTGCAGAATCTTAACCATAGGAAGTATTTTTCCCTGCATAAAATGTCACATAATAGCTGAAGTCATATAACAGACAGACCTAGAGATCGGTATATTCTAACAGATATTCCCCTCTTTAAGAACTTGTATAGCTCTAGTTGCCAATACATAAATTACCTTATTGTTTACAATTTGATTCCTTACTTTATAAATATTTTAAAGAGTTATTTTAAAGAACATGTTAGTCACTTGTAGTGATAGCTAAGAAAAAATTACTGAAGTTCATTTGAAATATTAAAGTCAACTATAATCTATGGTCCAAAGGGCTCCTCTCAATAATAGACTTTTAAGTCCATGTTATTTCTACACATGGACTATTTGTTATTTCTACAGATATTTCTACACAATTTTATTTACACTTTTCATGGGCTTCCCTGGTGGCTCAGTTGGTAAAGAATTCGCCTGCAATGTGGGAAACCTGGGTTCAATCCCTGAGTTGGGAAGATCTCCTGGAGAAGGAAACGACTACTCATTCCAGTATTCCAGCCTGGAGAATTCCATGGACTGCATAGTCCATGGGGTCGCAAAGAGTTGGACACAACTAAGCAACTTTCATTTCACTTCATACTTTTCACATTTCATTTTTCCATCCAATATCTGAATTTAACTTACAACCCTTATAAGCACCAAACAGTGTTCATGTATTTAACACAGAAAATCTCATTTATTATTTTTAAATAACTATCTTATTTTTCACTAATTGTATTAACCTGCAGATATATTTATTATACAGTTTTATCTTTAGTCCAAGTAATGAGTTTATGCTTTCAAAATCTGTATCATATAAACGGACAGAACTTTAAGAAAGCTGAGTGAAACAGAAACCAAAAATACTTTCCTTTATCATCTTCCTTATGATACATGCGAAAATATGTATACTATTTATAATCTGTAATTCCTTCAACTCATTTATTGTTGTACAAACCATAGGAAGTAGGCTGGTATATCCAAGTGACTTTCAAAAGCTGAGTTAGGTATTTTTTTGTCATTAATATGTTGGTCATTTTCCCAAAAGGCAGTAGTCTTCTATAACTTCTTATGACCCTTATTGTATTATTTTTGGAAATATCTACATTTCCTTTAACTCTTTAGTTCTACTGTTTTTGTACACTTGAGCATTTTGCCATTTATAAACTGGTTAGATTTATTCACACAGACATTTCTAAAATGTTTTAACTGAGAAATGATGGAAGTTAACATGGTTGAAAATTGTTGAGTTATCAATTTTACTAGACATAATGAAAAGTGAAAGTGAAGTCCTTCAGTCGTGTCCGACTCTTTGCGACACCATGGACTGTAGCCTACTAGGCTCTGAGAAGCCTCTCAGTCCATGGAATTTTCCAGGCAAGAGTACTGGAGTGGGTTGCCATTTCCTTCTCCAGGGGGTCTTCCTAACCCAGGGATTGAACCCCGGTCTCCCACACTGCAGGCAGATGCTTTACTGTCTGAGCCACCAGAGAAGCCCAAACAAGGAGTAGCACATGGCCCCACCCCCTCACCTCCACGGACGGGGGAGTTCTGCCCACGTGCTCTGGCAGTCGCAGCGCAACAGCCACTGCTCACTCAAGAGAGGCAGCAACTAGACATAATACTTTCATATTATTTTTAACAGCTTGATTTTCTATTACAGATGCTCTATATACAGTATTTCTATGATGCACTTGTTTAGTCTAAGTTGTGTCCAACTCTGCGTGATCCCATGTAGTGGTAGCCTGCCAAGCTCCTCCATCCATGGGATTTACCAGGCAATACTGGAGTGGATTGCCATTTCCTTCTCCAGGGGATCTTCCCAACACAGGGTTCAAACCCACATCTCCTGCTTAGCAAGTGGATTCTTTTACCACTGGGCCACCTGGGAAGCGGGTACATGTAACTGTTTTCTCTAAGGTCTGAATTTAAGCATCTGTGGAAAATAATTTTAGTAATATTTTCCCACTTTTCTTGGTCCACCTCCATGTATTATATTTCTCATCTTACTAATCACTGGGCTTGTGGTGGCTCAGTCAGTCCAATATTCCGGCCTGGAGAATTCCATGGAGTATGGTCCACAGGGTCGCAAAGAGTCAGATATTACTGAGCGACTTTCACTAATCACTACTTCTAATCATTACTACTAGTAATCACTTACTAATCACTACATAATTCAGTACTCCTCAAAAGGAGTACTGAAAACTAAAATCTTTCTAAATTTGTTTCCATGATTCTATTTTTCCATCATCAACACCTTTTATTTTATTTATTTTTTAAACTAATTTATTTATTGAAATTGGAGGCTAATTACTTTAAAATATTGTGGTGGTTTTTGCCATTCGTTGACATGTATGCTTCTATTTTTTAGATCTGACCTCTTCAAAATGATCTTATCTTATATTTACTGAACTATCTTTTTGCTCTTATGTGAAATTCCAACTATTATACTATATTTTTGTTTTTAGAATTATATATAAAACCGCTACCAGTGCCTTTAATGAGTTCTCAACAAAACAGAGATCTTATTTTATTATCATGTTTGCTGTCCAGCAGTAAAGCTGACGCATTTCAAGGTAAAGCATTTCAGTACTTCAGGTAGAAGCTCAGCTGACTCTGTATTAAAGAAACTGTGTTACTTGCTCAAGAACAGATTTTTTTTTTTTTTAAAGCACTATTAACCTATCTGGAGATTCAAATTCAGACGCCAATGGTTGTGGGTCTATTAGCTATGAAGAAATGCAATATGATACAGACTAAACAAAATGGCAGAGAAGACAGATAACATAACTTTAATGTTCCTGGGAGTGGGCAGAATAGGAATGGGGAAGTTGTATTTTAGAAGTGCTAGACCCTGAATTGTAGAGCATCTGTGCAATATAAGTAGTAAATGACAGACATTTAAAAATATATAAGTGAAACATTTCAGAATAGCTCCATGATAAGTTACTGGTTTAACTTGGATAGTGTTTTTTAAGCAAATTCTTCCTGACTCACACATAACAGAATCAAAACTAAAAAGAATACTGAGAGAGCTATAGGTTTTACTTGTATAAGATTGTCCCAATATGTTACATGTTTTTTTTCACATTCTGTGCTCTTAAAATTTCTAAAAGTTAAATAGTGTTCCAAGATCATTAGATATATATTCTCAAAATGAAATATTAATGAAGTAAAGTGATAACCAATTTTTAAAATGTTATTCCTGAAATCATATTCCTGACACATATCTTTTAAGATAAGTTCATTAACTGGTTGTACCAAAACCTGTAAAATTGTCCTGTCACTTATATACTATATGCATTTTTCTCCTTGGCTATATACTTTTCTGGTCTGTAATAAGACAGCATTTTTCAAACATATTTTATTCAAATCAAAAAATTTTATTCAAATTCAAAATCAAAATACTAAAAGGAAATGAAAAAAATATTATAGTCAAATGCACAAACATTTCTAGAAAACAATCAGGAAAATGATGTTTACCTTTAAACATCAGAAAACCTTTTTTTCTCTATTTAATATTTTAAAATTTTGGTCATAACACACAAATTGATTTGAGTTCCCCCAAATTCCAATCACTTTATGACTAAGAATTCAAAAATCCTTAAAAAAAACAATACTTTATTCTGTCATCTTGGTTTCCCTGATAGAAGATATAGCTATGTAACTATACATTGACACTTATGATAATCTGAAAATATTATTGACTAGCATTGTTTTCTTTGTTTAACAGTTATTTACAAGCAGCTTTCAATAATTTTCAGAAGTATCCTGTTACTGAAAGGTGTTTTTTTAATATATGGAAACACCAAATATGTTTTATTGTTATGTTTTATTAATACTTTATTATTTAATATTTATATTTATTTATTATTATACTAAGCACAGGCGGCTGCGACCAGCGCACTAAGCGTGGGCAGCTGTGACCAGCGCACTAAGCCTGCCGAGAGGAGGTACCCTACGTCCGAGGTCAGGGGAAGAAGCCGGGAGGACCCCATGCCCAAAGGGCGGTGGCCAAGAGTAGTTACCCCATGTCTGAGGTCAGGGCCAGCGACTGAGAGTGCCAGGCTGCGATGGCGCAGGAACGGATGAGAGGAGCCACCTCACGTTCAAGGTCAGGGGCGGCGGCCGGGAGGAGCCACCCCACGTCCAAGGAGCTGTGGCTGCGCAGGCTCAGGAGGGCCTAGAGGAGCTATCCCATGTTGAAGGTCAGGAAGGGTGGCAATGAGGAGATACTCTTCGTCCAAAGTAAGGAGCAGCGGCTCTGCTTGCTGGAGCAGCCGTGAGGAGATACCCCACGCCCAAGGTAAGAGAAACCCAAGTAAGATGGTAGGGGTTGCAACAGGGCATCAGAGGGCAGACACACTGAAATGATACTCACAGAAAACTGGTCAATCTAATCACACTAGGACCACAGCCTTGTCTAACTCAATGAATCTAAGCCATGCCCGTGGGGCAACCCAAGACGAGTGGGTCATGATGGAAAGGTCTGACAGAATGTGGTCCACTGGAGAAGGGAATGGCAAACCACTTCAGTATTCTTGCCTTGAGAATTCCGTGAACAGTATGAAAAGGCAAAATGATGGGCTACTGAAAGAGGAACTCCCCAGGTCAGTAGGTGCCCAACACGCTACTGGAGATCAGTGGAGAAATAACTCCAGAAAGAATGAAGGGATGGAGCCAAAGCAAAAACAGTACCCAGCTGTGGATGTGACTGGTGATAGAAGCAAGGTCTGATGCTGTAAAGAGCAATATAGCATAGGAACCTGGAATGTCAGGTCCATGAATCAAGGCAAATTGGAAGTGGTCAAACAAGAGATGGCAAGAGTGAATGTCAACATTCTAGGAATCAGCGAACTAAAATGGACTGGAATGGGTGAATTTAACTCAGATGACCATTATCTCTACTACTGTGGGCAGGAATCCCTCAGAAGAAATGGAGTAGCCATCATGGTCAATAAGAGTCCAAATGCACTACTTGGATGCAATCTCAAAAATGAGAGAATGACCTCTGTTCGTTTCCAAGGCAAACCATTCAATATCACGGTAATCCAAGTCTATGCCACAACCAGGAACACTGAAGAAGCTGAAGTTGAACAGTTCTCTGAAGACCTACAAGACCTTTTAGAACTAACACCCAAAAAAGATGTCCTTTTCATTATAGGGGACTGGAATGCAAAAGTAGAAAGTCAAGAAACACCTGGAGTAACAGGCAAATTTGGCCTTGAAATGCAGAATGAAGCAGGGCAAAGACTAATAGAGTTTTGCCAAGAAAATGCACTGGCCATAGCAAACACCCTCTTCCAACAACACAACAGAAGACTCTACACATGGACATCACCAGATCGTCAACACCAAAATCAGATTGATTATATTCTTTGCAGCCAAAGATGGAGAAGCTCTATAGAGTCAACAAAAACAAGACCAGGAACTGACTGTGGCTCAGATCATGAACTCCTGATTACCAAATTCAGACTTAAATTGAAGAAAGTAGGGAAAACCACTAGACAATTCAGGTATGATCTAATCAAATCGCTTATGATTATACAGTGGAAATGAGAAATAGATTTAAGGGCCTAGATCTGATTGATAGAGTGCCTGATGAACTATGGAATGAGGTTCGTGACATTGTACAGGAGACAGGGATCAAGACCATCCCATGAAAAAGAAATGCAAAAAAGCAAAATGGCTGTCAGGGGAGGCCTTACAAATAGCTGTGAAAAGAAGAGAGGCAAAAAAACAAAGGAGAAAATGAAAGATATAAGCATCTGAATGCAGAGTTCCAAAGAATAGCAACAAGAGATAAGAAAGCCTTCTTCAGTGATCAATGCAAAAATAGAGGAAAACAACAGAATGGTAAAGACTAGAGATCTCTTCAAGAAAATTAGAGATACCAAGGGAACATTTCATGCAAAGATGGGCTCGATAAAGGACAGAAATGGTATGGACCTAACAGAAGCAGAAGATATTAAGAAGAGGTGGCAAGAATACACAGAAGAACTATACAAAAAAGATCTTCACGACCCAGATAATCACGATGGTGTGATCACTCATCTAGAGCCAGACATCTTGGAATGTGAAGTCAAGTGGGCCTTGGAAAGCATCACTACGAACAAAGCTAGTGGTGGTGATGGAATTCCAGTTGAGCTGTTTCAAATCCTGAAAGATGATGCTGTGAAAGTGCTGCACTCAATATGCCAGCAACTTTGGAAAACTCAGCAGTGGCCACAGGACTGGAAAAGGTCAGTTTTCATTCCAATCCCAAAGAAAGGCAATGCCAAAGAATGCTCAAACTACCGCACAATTGCACTCATCTCACATGCTAGTAAAGTAATGCTAAAAATTCTTCAAGCCAGGCTTCAGCAATATGTGAAATGTGAACTTCCAGATGTTCAAGTTGGTTTTAGAAAAGGCAGAAGAACCAGAGATCAAATTGCCAACATCCACTGGATCATGGAAAAAGCAAGAGAGTTCCAGAAAAACATCCATTTCTGCTTTATTGACTATCCCAAAGCCCTTTGACTGTGTGGATCACAATAAACTGTGGACAATTCTGAAAGATATGGGAATATCAGACCACCTGACCTGCCTCTTGAGAAATCTGTATGCAGGTCAGGAAGCAACAGTTAGAACTAGACATGGAACAACAGACTGGTTCCAAATAGGAAAAGGAGTATGTCAAGGCTGTATATTTAACTTATTTAACTTATATGCAGAGTACATCATGAGAAACGCTGGACTGGAAGAAACACAAGCTGGAATCAAGATTGCCAGGAGAAATATCAGTAACCTCAGATATGCAGATGACACCACCCTTACGGCAGAAAGTGAAGAGGAACTAAAAAGCCTCTTGATGAAAGTGAAAGAGGAGAGTGAAAAAGTTGGATTAAAGCTCAACAATCAGAAAACGAAGTTCATGGCATCTGGTCCCTTCACTTCATGGGATATAGATGGGGAAACAGTGGAAACAGTGTCAGACTTAATTTTTGGGGGCTCCAAAATCACTGCAGATGGTGATTGCAGCCATGAAATTAAAAGACGCTTACTCCTTGGAAGAAAAGTTATGACCAACCTAAATAGCGTATACAAAAGCAGAGACAATTCTTTGCCGACTCAGGTCCGTCTAGTCAAGGCTATGGTTTTTCCTGTGGTCATGTATGGATGTGAGAATTGGACTGTGAAGAAGGCTGAGAGCCGAAGAATTGATGCTTTTGAACTGTGATGTTGGAGAAGACTCTTGAGAGTCCCTTGGACTGCAAGGAGTTCCAACCAGTCCATTCTGAAGGAGATCAACCCTGGGATTTCTTTGGAAGGAATGATGTTAAAGCTGAAACTCCAGTACTTTGGCCACCTCATGCGAAGAGTTGACTCATTGGAAAAGACTCTGATGCTGGGAGGGATTGAGGGCAGGAGGAGAAGGGGACGACAGAGGATGAGATGGCTGGATGACATCACTGACTCGATGGACGTGAGTCTGAGTGAACTCTGGGAGTTGGTGATGGACAGGGAGGCCTGGCGTGCTGCGATTCATGGGGTCAGAAAGAGTCGGATGCGATTGAATGACTAAACTGAACTGAACTGAACTGATAATTTTAATATGGAGAAATATCAGTAATCTCAGATATGCAGATGACACCACACTTATGGCAGTAAGTGAAGAGGAACGAAAAAGCCTCTTGATGAAAGTGAAAGAGGAGAGTGAAAAAGTTGGCTAAAGCTCAACATTCAGAAAACGAAGATCATGGCAACTCGTCCTATCTCTTCATGTGAAATAGATGGAAAAACAGTGGAAATAGTGTCAGACTTTATTTTGGGGGGCTCCAAAATCACTACAGATGGTGATTGCAGCCATGAAATTAAAAGACGCTTACTCCTTGCAAGGAAAGTTATGACCAACATAGACAGCATATTGAAAAGCAGAGACATGACTTTGCCAACAAAGGTCCGTCTAATCAAGGCTATGGTTTTTCCAGTGGTCATGTATGGATGTGAGAGTTGCACTCTGAAGAAAGCTGAGCACTGAGCAATTGATGTTTTTGAACTATGGTGTTGGTGAAGACTCTTGAGAGTCCCTTGGACTGCAAGGAGATCCAACCAGTCCATTCTAAAGAGATCAGCCCTGGGATTTCTTTGGAAGGAATGATGCTAAAGCTGAAACTCCAGTACTTTGGCCACCTCATGTGAAGAGTTGACTCATTGGAAAAGATTCTGATGCAGGAGCGATTGTGGGCAAGAGGAAAAGGGGACGAGAGAGGATGAGATGGCTGGATGGTATCACTGACTTGATGGAGGTAAGTTTGAGTGAACTCCGGGAGTTGGTGATGGACAGGGAGGCCTGGCATTCTGCCATTCATGGAGTTGCAAAGAGTGGGACACAACAGAGCAACTGAACTGAACTGAACTGAATATGTTTTATTTATTATGTTTTATTATTAACTTTTAAAATATGCTAGTAAAATAATAAATTTTCATCTCCTATTTAAATACTTGTAAATGCTACCAATTCTCAAATACAATCTAAGCAACTAGTTTCTATGAAAATATTTTTAAAATAACAATCATTAAAAAAAAAAAATCTCTAGTTTGACCATCAACACTAAGGGTTAATCTCTGCAACAATTTTCCCTTATTAAATTAAATGGACTATGTACAAATATATTGGTAGTATTATAAATGGACATAAATAAATATTAGCTTAATTAGATTATAACTAAGTACAAGTAAAGGATTGCAATAACATTTACATGGCATGCTACATTAAATATAATTTAAATAAAAAGTGTTGTATTCTTGACTAAATAGACAAATAGATGGTTTGAAAACTTAGGTATACTTCTTTCAGCTTATAAAAGAATAGAAAGTGATTTTTTTTTAAATATCTATTGAAGAACATAAGGAAAAAGCTGTGTTGTAACAAAGATTTTTGCAAAAATAAAGCTTAAAAGATACAAAGATGAATTGAAATAAAAGAAAGGTATGTATCAGAAGCTATAATTGGATACAATGTTATTACTATAAACCCCACTGTTTATTTCATTTATTTAAAATTAAATATAATATTCATTTGTATGAGAAATAAACAACCCTGTGTATCATAGTCATGAAGGCTGTTTTCACTTGGTTCTGTAAGCTGTAGATGAAAGGATTCAAAAATGGGGCAACAGGAGTATTGAGCACTGCAATTCCCTTGGAAAAAGATATTCTTTCTTGGACTGAAGGTTTTACATATATGAAGATGCAGCTGCCATAGGAAAGAGATATCACAATCACGTGAGAAGAACATGTTGTAAAAGCTTTTTCCCTCTGGTTCGATGAAGGAATTTTTAGAATTGCTATTACAATATAGGTATATGATATTATCACCATTACTAATGTGACCACAAGAGTCATTACAGCAGAAATGAATCCCATTGTCTCAATTATATGTATGTCAGAGCAGGAGATCTGCATGAGGGCAGTTGTGTCACAGTAGAAATGATCCACAACATTGGAGGCACAAAAATAGTTTTAGAACTAAGAGGAAAGCTACAAAGGTGGTAAAGCAGCCAGCAATCCAAAAACAGAAGACAAGCTGAATGCAGATTTTACTGTTTATGATGGTTGTATGATGCAGGGGCTTACAGATGGCAACAGAGTGGTCATAGCACATAGCTGCTAGCAAGTAAAACTCAGAAGCTCCAAGAAGGAAGACAAAAAATACTTGAGAAACCATCTACTATAGGACATGTTTTTGTCCCCAGTTGCCATCATAACTAGCAAATTAGGGATGCATGCAGTAGTATAGGAAATTTCTAAGAAGGAAAAATTCTAAAGGAAAAAAATACATGGGTATCTTGAGGTGAGGATCCACTAGAATGAGTATGATGATGATCATGTTGCCAGTGATGATCAGCAAGTAGGTGATAAGTAGAAAGATAAATAATATGACTTTCAATCATGGGTCATCAGTCAAACCTGCTAGAATAAACAGTCACTCTTGTATAATTTTCCATTAATATCCTCTACTTTTCCAGTTCTATGTAGGAAAAAAAGAAAATGGTTTTAGTAAAAAAATAATATTGGTAACTAATGTTCAAATAAAATTTAGCAAAATTATGTTTCAGATATATTAATACAATTCACATTTGTGTTTTAAAAATGGTTATGCCAGGAGGAACAGTAGTTTGCATTTCCAGAGTATATAACAGATGATTCAATCTTAATTCACAATTCTAAAATAGCCTAGATGATGGAAATAAATGTTGATTGATAATATGTGAATAAGTTGAAGGGAATTTAAAGTATACAAAAATGCTTTTTCCTCTGTTGATTTTATTGCAAGGGTTGAGATGAATGCCAGTACCTGTTTAATTGAACGCTTTGCATTATTAAAGCAAAATGATACCTGTCATTACATGTATATCAGCCCTTCTTACACATTTAACAGACACACACACATGCACACATTCACACACACACGGTCCTAGCCACCATCAATGAACAGGGCTAACATATCTATACCATTTTAATTAATTGATCAAGTCAAATGCCTGATACTCTTTTCCTTTACTTGCGTGGCTAATGGAATCCAATTTCCGATAAGTCAATATGATAAATTGGGAATCTACTTATTTGCTGTGCTTACTGTCATGTACTTTCTCTCCATTTCTGTTACCATTCTCAAAATTCCCCTTTTGGAATCCTGAAACAAAATTAGCAGAAATAGTATGAAATTGTCAGTATATGTTATAAGAAACTAATGTTTTCTTCTGTATTACAAATCTGAGAGTAGACGTGTAAGAAAAAGTAAAAATAAGAATGCAGGATATAGGATCAGATAGAAATATGCAAATAGGTGTTCAGGAAACTGTAGAAGGCTTAAGAAGGAGAAAAAAGAGAAAGAAAATGCAAAGCATTATGCAAACGTAGAACATTAAGAAGGGTTTTTAGAGACAGGAGAGTTAATCTAAAGAAAAATTTGAGAGAAGACTGAAAATACGCAAGTTATTTTCAAATTAAAATACATAAATTAGTAAGTGAAAATTAGTAACTTAGTAAAAATTAGGAAATAAAAATTATAAGGAAAAAATTTTGACCATTTGAAATTTTTCTCCATCTGCTCTTATTATCTACAATTACCACTTTATTCATACAGTAAAAATATGAACAAATTTGAGTTCAGCATAGCCTGAGAGATGAGTCACCAGTTGGTACATTTCAAACACATACTGAATCTTAGACTTACTGACAAAGTTTAGGAGGCATATGTTTCCTTATCATAAGGATATTCAAACATATGAGTAACATGTAATTCCAGAAATATTAACTATAGAGATCTATTCTCATCACTGGACATACATGAAGTGGGACAGTCCTATTGTTCAGGTTTGCACAGATAAAAATTTGAAGGTCAGGATCAAGTTGAAAGAGTTATATTTTTCAAAACTGTCCTCTTAAAAGTACATTTTGTACAAATAATTTTATAGCAGATATACTGCATTTCTTTTTTTAATTTTTATTTTTACTTTATTTTGCTTTACAATACTGTATTGGTTTTACCATACATTGACAATAAAAGAGATTAATGACATCTCTAAGGAACTGTTACTTCCTTGGTATTTTCAACAGGAAGCATATAAAATGATTAAGGTTTTCTGAGAGATACTAGATAAAACAATGCTTACTGCACTGAAAATATCAAGATTATTATTTCCAACTGCTAAAATATACATTATTATTATTAAAGAAGTGTACATATATTTATATATATTATATACATATATACTTATATGCATAAAAGGATAAAAAAATTCATTCCATAACATCTGGAGAAATTTAAGCAGAATTCTGAGAAAAAAAAATGAGACCTGCTGTCATAATCATCTTAAAATGTAGACATATTCAAAAAGAAGTGACTATTAATCTTCCTGGACAATGTTTCAGTTCAGTCGCTCACTCATGTCCGACTCTTTGCGACCCCATGAATTGCAGCACGCCAGGCCTTCCCATCCATCACCAATTCCTGGAGTTCACCCAAACTCATGTCCATCGAGTTGGTGATGCCATCCAGCCATCTCATCCTCTGTCGTCCCCTTCTCCTCCTGCCCCCAATCCCTCCAAGCATCAGAGTCTTTTCCAATGAGTCAACTCTTCGCATGAGGTGGCCAAAGTACTGGAGTTTCCGCTTCAGCATCATTCCTTCCAAAGAACACTCAAGGCTGATCTCCTTTAGAATGGACTGGTTGGATCTCCATGCAGTCCAAGGGACTCTCAAGAGTCTTCTCCAACACCACAGTTCAAAAGCATCAATTCTTCGGCACTCAGCTTTCTTCACAGTCCAACTCTCACATCCATACATGACCACTGGAGAAACCATAGCCTTGACTAGATGGACCTTTGTTGGCAAAGTAATGTCTCTGCTTTTTAATATGCTATCTAGGTTGGTCATAACTTTCCTTCCAAGGAGTAAGCATGATACAATATTGTTAAGTAAATAATAACAATAATAATAATAAATTTAAAAAATTTTTGTGGCTGCAATCATCATCTGCAGTGATTTTGGAGCACCAAAAAATAAAGTCTGACACTGTTTCCACTGTTCCTTATCTATTTCCCATGAAGTGATGGGACCAGATGCCATGATCTTCATTTTCTGAATGTTGAGCTTTAAGCCAACTTTTTCACTCTCCTTTTCCACTTTCATCAAGAGGCTTTTTAGCTCCTCTTCACTTTCTGCCATAAGAGTGGTGTCATCTGCATATCTGAAGTTATTGATATTTCTCCTGGCAATCTTGATTCCAGCTTGTGTTTCTTCCAGTTGAGCATTTCTCATGATGTACTCTGCATAGAAGTTAAATAAGCAGGGTGACGATATATAGCTTTGACATACTCCTTTTCCTATTTGGAACCAATCTGTTGTTCCATATCCAGTTCTAACTGTTGCTTCCTGACCTGCATACAGATTTCTCAAGAGGCAGGTCAGGTGGTCTGGTATTCCCATCTCTGTAAGAATTGTCCACAGTTTGTGGAAAATAAAGTACCAGTGTTAATTTTCCAGACATATCTGCCATTTCATGTTATATATGACCTCAGTTTCTTTTCTCCAAATAGTTTTGTGATTTTTTTAAATTGGATCTCAGATTGATCTTTAATAACAAAGCAGTCTCTACCTTTCTTATGTGGAATGAATATTTATCTATGTATATAGTTGGCCTCCTTGCAACTTATTGTGGCCATGTAACTAAATTCTGTCCAAAGGATACATTAAAAGAAGATATCTTATTCAATTCCGTGGATTATCTTCTGATATAAGTGGTTATTCCTCCTCTTCCTCTTTACCTCCTCTTACTACTGAAATACTGATGTGATGGCGAGTCATTTGCAGTCATTATCATTAGAAACTACACAAGAAATGGTGAATACACAAGATAGAACACATGCAGGATGCTGATACAATTGTAGGTCATACTAGCATTAAAACATGATTTTATGGAACAGTTTCACATACCAAGACAGATTAAAATAACTCTTTGTTCAAAGAGCTCTGATATTTGTTGATTGCTGTCCAACACCAAATAAGTTACAAATTTCTTAGTTATTTAAGAAATATTAACTATTTACAGATTGTGTGCTAAATATGGTTAGATCATCTTGGGTCTCTCTATTGGTGTCATTTCCATTGTTTTCAGTCATTTGACCTCCCTCTGGTACAGCTGTAAATTTTTTAATCTATACTCAAAACTATTTGCAAATGTTAAAGGCTCTGGATGACAAGTTATGTCTACAAATAGAATTTAATATATCACAGCACACAGGTAAAGTCTGATGACCTTGATCAAAACAAATCAGTTCAGTTCAGTTCAGTCGCTCAGTCGTGTCCAACTCTTTGCGACCCCATGAATCGCAGCATGCCAGGCCTCCCTGTCCATCACCAACTCCCGGAGTTCACTCAGACTCATGTCCATCGAGTCAGTGATGCCATCCAGCCATCTCATTCTCTGTCGTTCCCTTCTCCTCCTGCCCCCAATCACTCTCAGCATTAGAGCCTTTTCCAATGAATCAACTCTTCGCATGAGGTGGCCAAAGTACTGGAGTTTCAGCTTTAGCATCTTTCCTTCCAAAGAAATCCCAGGGCTGATCTCCTTCAGAATGGACTGGTTGGATCTCCTTGCAGTCTAAGGGACTCTCAAGAGTCTTCAACACCACAATTCAAAAGCATCAATTCTTCGGCGCTCAGCCTTCTTCACAGTCCAACTCTCACATCCATACATGACCACAGGAAAAACCATAGCCTTGACTAGATGGAACTTAGTCGGCAAAGTAATGTCTCTGCTTTTGAACATACCATCTATGTTGGTTGTAAGTTTTCTTCCAAGGAGTAAGCGTCTTTTAATTTCATGGCTGCAGTCACCATCTGCAGTGATTTTGGAGTCCAGAAAAATAAAGTCTGACACTGTTTCCAATGTTTCCCCACCTATATCCCATGAAGTGATGGGACCAGATGCCATGATCTTCGTTTTCTGAATGTTGAGCTTTAGGCCAACTTTTTCACTCTCCACTTTCACTTTCATCAAGAGGCTTTTTAGTTTTTCTTCACTTTCTGCCATAAGGGTGGTATCATCTGCATATCTGAGGTTTTTGATATTTCTCCTGGCAATCTTGATTCCAGCTTGTGTTTCTTCCAGTCCAGCGTTTCTCATGCTGTACTGTGCATATAAGTTAAATAAGCAGGGTGATGATATACAGCCTTGACGTACTCCTTTTCCTATTTGGAACCAGTCTGTTGTTCCATGTCCAGTTCTAACTGCTACTTCCTGACCTGCATACAGATTTCTCAAGAGGCAGGTCAGTGGTCTGGTATTCCCATCTCTCTCAGAATTTTCCACAGTTTATTGTGATCCTCACAGTCAAAGGCTTTGGCATAGTCAATAAAGCAGAAATAGATGTTTTTCTGGAACTCTCTTGCTTTTCCCATGATCCAGTGGATGTTGGCAATTTGATCTCTGGTTCCTCTGCCTTTTCTAAAACCAGCTTGAACATCAGGAAGTTCATGGTTCACATATTGCTGAAGCCTGGCTTGGAGAATTTTGAGCATTACTTTACTAGCGTGTGAGATGAGTGCAATTGTGCGGTAGTTTGAGCGTTCTTTGGCATTGCCTTTCTTTGGAATTGGAATGAAAACTGACCTTTTCCAGTCCTGTGGCCACTGCTGAGTTT
>NW_024070213.1:58830553-58839957 GCF_014754425.2 Oryx dammah | reverse complement strand
ATCTTCTGCTTCTGTTAGGTCCATACCATTTCTGTCCTTTATCGAGCTCATCTTTGCATGAAATGTTCCCTTGGTATCTCTAATTTTTTTTGAAGAGATCTCTAGTCTTTCCCATTCTGTTGTTTTCCTCTATTTCTTTGCATTGATCGCTGAAGAAGGCTTTCTTATCTCTTCTTGCTATTCTTTGGAACTCTGCATTCAGATGCTTATATCTTTCCTTTTCTCCTTTGCTTTTCACCTCTCTTCTTTTCACAGCTATTTGTAAGGCCTCCCCAGACAGCCATTTTGCTTTTCTGCATTTCTTTTCCGTGGGGTGTAAGATTATCCAAATCTGTTTTTCATCATTTTGAGAAATAGTTAATTCATTATATTTATTCTTAGGGTATAAAATTTCAGCACTCTGAACTAAAAGCCTGCATTTTTACCCATGCTCTTGAATCTTCATAAACTATAACTGTCAACATTTTGCCTTCAGTGACTAGTAGACAGAAAGAATTTCTCCTCAGAGGTTTAATCTGTTAGCTCTTGTTTTATGCATGCAGGCTCAGGTTTCCATTGTGTTAGTTGCTCAGTCACGTCTGACTTGTGACCCCATGGACTGTACAGCCCATCAGGCTCTTCTGTCCATAGGATTTTCCAGCCAAGGATTCTTGAGTGGGTTGCCATTTCCTTCTCCAGGGGACACAGGGATCAAACTCGGGTCTCATGCATTGCAGGTGGATGCTTTACCATCTGAGCTACTAGGGAAGCCCCCAGGTTTCCATTACTTAAGGATTAAGACTGATCAAATATGTTCAGGGAAAAACACTGGAAAAGTTCAGGCTTGTTAGTCATCAGTTGCTTTTTCACAAATTCATGATACTATTGTAAAAATTAAAACATATATCAAAGAAACAAGCATTGGCACACTGTTATTAGTTAAAATCCTGAATGCATTTGTATTTCATTATTTTTCCTAGGACAAGAGAAGTTTGAAAAGCTGCCATGGGTTGAGAAGTACATTGTGATACAGAGATAACATTTATTAGACAGAACAACTATATACACCCCTTTTATCATGAGTGTAGAAAATCCAGCCTGAAATTTCAAGGGAATCTAGCTTTTGCTAAGGGTGGTTACAGGAAGTCAAGACAAGTGATTAGTATTTCTCTTCCCCAATTCTTTTCTGATTTTCTTTATACTGTTTTCATAGTCACGTAAACATACTATATTTAGTAGCTTCCAAAGACCCAGGTTTATTTTTTCATAGCTCTAACTATAACAGAAAAGAATATTTTCTCAAACATTTAGAAAACTTTCTTAAATTGAGTTTCACTGAACTGATTTTGGCCTCATGCCAAACTATGCTTTATGGATGATTTTCTACATGAATAAAGAAATAAATAAAATGATTGGGGTAGAGCTAAAGGTGTATGTGTGTGTGTGTGTGTGAGAGAGAGAGAGAGGGATTGTGAGACTAGCCTGTCAGGCAGATTATCTGACAAATTATCTATATAATTCAAGACAATTCATGTTGATAATATGCCATATGGTAAATGTATAAGGAGCATCCTCCAAGTATTAATATATACCTGCCCTGCAATGGTACAGACCTTTCCAGCTTTTTAAATGGCTCTGCACACGTATTAATGACGTTACTACTTGCAAATTATAATACCAGCCTGATGTAACCTGGTACTGCATCAGGTTACTAAAAGTGTCTTTTTGTTTCTGAGTGTCTGAGAGCCTGAAAGGCTCCTTTTTGCACCTCCAAACCCAATTGCTAAAAAGTACTTATCACTATCTTGGCATGTCTTTAAACCACTCTTGGACACAAGCTTACTGGGAAATGTTGAAACTGAATAGAACAAGCCTATGGAATAAAAAAAAAAATGAATTTGAGTTCTGTCTCTCTTAATAACAAATGGGATTCTGGAAAATTTACTGTAGCTCATTGAAGTTCACCTTTTTCACAAGATAAAATAAGACTAATTTATGATACAGGATAGTTTCTTCTGTTTTCTTTTTATTTTGAACATTCAGATAGTATATGTAGACCCCTAGGATGATGCCTGGAATGGAAATGGTAGTTCTTATTAGTTACCTAAATGATAGTAAATGATTTTTTTTTTTTTTTTGGCCTACCTTACTATAGCAGGCTGCTTTAGGTATCTGGAAGGAAAGTCTTACTCACAAACACAGAGTGTCTGTGATAAATATCCCTGTATAACTGTCCTTAATATCACTTGCAATAGTTGTAGAAATTGGGGTGTTTTGGTTTTAGAATTTTATGGACTTTAAGGTACTGGTTACAGTAAACATTATGTAAAGGAATAAGAATTTTCATAGAATTAATGCATGTTTAGTTTTCCCTTTTTCATTTATCCACTAAAATGTGTCTTCTTTATAGTTTTTATATTTGAAAATGTAAGAAAAGGGCATGTATAAGTTAATCAAATGTGTCAAATAAATTGGGAGATAGTTGAAGAAAATTATGTAAATTGGAACTTTAACCATGTCATACACCATCTTTTTCTAAGCTAATTTTTATTATAAAATATGTATAATGAAAATTTATAAATATACACTACAGAGAGCATAGTATAAATAATACTAATGAACCCATCGTTCAGCTTCAACTATTATAAACATTATAATATTTTTGTTTAGTTGATATCACTGTAATATTTTTTAGTGCACGATTTTGAAACAAACAACAGACATCATATCATGTCAACTCTATATACTCCATTGTTTAACAGAGAAGGAATTTAAAGGCATAATTCTAATGACATTATCACATTTTGCATATTTTAAAATTAACCAGGCACTTAAAAAATGCCACTTTGCAGTTTTCTTGGTTAGGTTACTATGACTCTGAGATCTGCATGTTCAGTTGATGGATATGTATCTTACATTATTTTAATCTAGAATAATATTCCCAAGCATTCCTTTTTTCTATGCTTTTGGCATACTGAAATAATTAGATTATTTTCATACACAATATGTCATTTTCTAAATTGAACAGCTGGATCCTTATGATGTTATTTAACATGATCTTCTGAGTCCTATATTTCCTATAAAATGGTAGTTTATGTATAGACATCTGATTTTTAAATAGTTTTAAAACACAATTTGAATTTTACCAGAGTCTTTTTAAATTACACTTTACATGCTTATAATCACACTCTATTCCTCAGTTCAGTTCAGTTGCTTAGTCATGTCTGACTCTTTGAGACCCCATGGACTGCAGCACACCAGGTTTTCCTGTCCATCATCAACTCCTGGACCTAACTCAAACTCATGTCCATTGAGTTGGTGATGCCATCAAACCATCTCATCCTCTGTCGCCCCCGTCTCCTCCTGCCTTCAATCTTTCCCAGGATCAGGGTCTTTTCAAATGAGTCAGCTCTTCACATCAGGTGGTCAAAGTATTGGAGTTCAGCTTCAGCATCAGTCCTTCCAATAGATATTCAGGACTGATTTCCTTTAGGATGGAATCGTTGGATCTCCTTGCAGTCCAAGGCATTCTCAAGAGTCTTCTCTAACACCACAGTTCAAAAGCATCAATTCTTCAGAGCACAGCTTTCTTTATAGTCCAACTCTCACATCCATATATGACTACCAGAAAAACCATAGCTTTGACTAGACAGACCTTTGGCAAAATAATATCTCTGCTTTTTAATATGCTGTCTTGGTTGGTAATAATTTTTCTTCCAAGGAGCAAGCATCTTTTAATTTCACGGCTGCCATCACCATCTGCAGTGATTTTGGAGCCACCAAAAAATAAAGTCTGTCACTGTTTCCATTGTTTCCCCATCTATTTTCCATTAAGTAATGGAACTAGATACCATGATCTTAGTTTTCTGAATGTTGAGTTTTAAACCAACTTTGTCACTCTCCTCTTTCACTTTCATCAAGAGGTGCTTTAGTTCTTCACTTTCTGCCATGTGTATGGTGTCATCTGAATATCTGAGGTTATTGATATTTCTCTCGGCAATCTTGATTTCAGCTTGTGCTTCATCCAGCCTGGCATTTCTCACATGCACTCTTCATATAAGTTAAACAAGCACGGTGACAATATACAGCCTTGACATACTCCTTTCCCAGTTTGGAACCAGTCTGTTGTTCCATGTACAGTTCTAACTGTTGCTTATTCCTTAGTACAATTAAATAAATTGATTTGATTTTCTTGTTTCTGTTACTATTGTTCTTATTTACAACTGGATTACGTGATTCTTAAAAAAAAATAATAATAAAGAAAGAAAGAAAGAAAAACTCCTGTGCTCTACTTTGTTTTTGTTTTCCTGTGTATGTGAATATATGCAATAATATAAATGAATTAGTAATTAACATTACTCTTTGCACTCAATAATTATACTTTCAATTAGACATTATAATATCTCAAAATAAGCTGGTTATCATCACATTATTATTTTTAGTTATATACTTATGCTATTATGTAGAATCTAAGGAACATAGTTCCAAAATGAATAGAGAATAGCTAATAAAGTACTAAATGTGATCTCACTAGGCGGCATTTTATTCTTAATCAAAGTTACCTAGGTAGAGTACACATATATGACTCAATATTTATTAACTACATAGAATAAAATGTAACAGAAATATGACATATGATTTTTTTTATTACACTAGCATAGTGTGAGTGATTTTTTAAATTCTAAAGACAAAAATTAACATTTTCTTTTGTCTAAAGACAAAAAAAAAAAAAAACAGTTTAATCTCAACATCCCCCTTTTAATATATTTCTTTAAAAGCAATAGAAAATGTGCAAAGGACATAAAGCCAGGACATAAATAAACAGTCTCAAGAAGCCATATCATATCATTGTTTTGAACGTATTAAGCTTTTATAGAAATTCAAATATGAGAACAAAATTTTCTGAACATATATAGAACTGCTTTACAGTCTCCATGAGAAACACATATATTTTATTGAAATAACCTTTCAAATATTTGTTGCACTTAAGTGAAAGAAGAAGAGTGGAAGGGATCAAATTTGAGAATGCTTATAATGGAACAGAAAAAGAAAGTTTTGATATTTTTAAATGGAAAACACGATTGACATAAAACAGCTAAATGTAAACACCATGACACTTCAGAAAGAAGAGAAAGGACAAATAATAAATAATACAATAGGGAAGCTTGGAACAAATCCAAGTTCCTCCTTTACTATTTTCCCTAATTATTAATTTCCCTCATATAACTCATATGATTTTACTTGAATAAAGACAGAAGTCTTTGTAGCAAGTTTTTAAAGGCTTGCTTCACCTGCTGGTTCCGTAGAGTATAAATAAAGGGGTTCAAAAGTGGGGCAACAGAGGTATTGAGAACCGCGACTCCCTTCACTAAGGAGATCCTCTGTTTGACTGAGGGTTTCACGTACATAAAGATGCAGCTGCCATATGAGAGGGAGATGACAATCATGTGAGAAGAACAAGTGGAAAAAGCCTTTTTTCTCTGGTTGGCAGAAGGAATTTTTATTATTGTCAGGGCAATATATGTGTATGATAGAATCACTAATACTAAAGTGATGAGTAGAGTCATCAGGGCTAGGATGAAACTCAGCATTTCAAACAAATGTGTATCTGTGCAGGAGATCTGCAGGAGAGGAGCAGTGTCACAGTAGAAATGATCAATGACATTGGAGTTACAGAAATCCAAGGTTAAGCCTAAAATGAGTCCTGGAAAAATGATGAGGAAACCAGCCATCCAAGAGCTAAGGACCAGCTGGATACAGAGTTTGTTGCTCATGATGGTTGTATAATGCAAGGGTTTACAGATGGCAACATAACGATCATAGGACATGGCAGCCAGGAGATAAAATTCAGATGCACCAAGAAGGAAAGCAAAAAATAACTGAGCTGCACAACAGTTATAGGTAATGGTTTTGTCACCAGTTGCCATGCTAGCAAGCAATTTGGGAATACAGACTGTTGTATAGGAAATTTCTAAGAAGGAAAAATTTCGAAGAAAGAAATACATAGGAGTCTTGAGATGAGAATCAAGCAAAGTGAGGGTAATGATAGTCAAGTTGCCTGAGATGCTTAACAAATAGGTGAGAAGCAGGAAGGTAAATAACACAATCTTCAATTTGGGGTCCTCTGTCAATCCTACTAAGATAAACACGGTCACTGATGTACGGTTTTCCATTATTGCCTCCTGATCTGCTTCTGATCCGGTGAAAATATTGAGAAAAAAATTATGCAAAGGGACCAGAAAACATGAAGATAACAATGTCAAAACATTAGTAATTGCTAAAGGAGTACTTTTTGGTTATGATTAATGTAAGATAAACTAGTGAAAGCTGTTACTTTTCTTTTGAGTAAAAGCAAATATGCTATACAAATTTGATGAAATAAGAGAGTACCTTATATCATTTTATTTCTGGTTTAGTTATATTTATGGTAATGAAGTGAAGAGATGAATATGTATGTGAAAAAATTTGACTTATTTTTTCTTAATATGTAAGTATGAAAACATCATATTACTTACACTCAGTCTTGCTGATGATTACATAAATAGCATTGCCTCACGAAGCTGACAGTGGGGGCAACAGAGGAGCAAGAAGCAAATGGTATATAAATGTGTGTGATGGTTGAAAACAGAAGCCCAGCTTTACACTTAAGCTACATAGAGGAAATAATTCAGTATAATAATGTCCATACCTCTTCAGTTTGGCCTTTTACCAATCTACTCAACAAACTAAAACTATTTTCTACAGTTCTTTCTGATTTTTTTTTTTTGTAAATTAGTGAAATGTATTTTGTCCCTATTTCCATCACCTTTCTTTTTCTGTCACTCTTCTCCTTTGCCATGTCCTATTCCAATGTTAAACTTATCTGATTACATAGAGAACCTGACTTGAACAAAATTAATCAGATTCGATGTTTCTTCAGATTATAGTTCTGAAAATGGGAAGAGAATAATAAAGCAATATGCAAAATTAGTAAGGGTTCAGCATGAGGCAAAATGAAATATGGTAGAAGAATAAAAGGAAGAGAAAAGGGAGAATAGAGGCAAAGCACAAAGGAAAAATAATAAAGATGAAGACCTACCATTAAGATTGAATTTCTCTTCAGATAAGAATTCTATTTACCTCTTGGCTTTTAAACTGATCTATGGATCAAGGCAGCAAATATGTAATTTATCTTTACTGAGGTGAATAAAAAAGAGAAGCTCTAGTAAATTTTACTCTAATGATCTGTGTCTGAGCAAGGTTTCAGACACTTACAAGTAATACTGACTGCCCTGAAAATATGGTAAATCAAAAGTCAAACCACATCAAATGAAGTTGATTATGTGGCTGAGAAATTTATAAGCTCTTACTAAGTTAAATGTCATGAATCCTCCTAAGTATAAACATGTCATCCCTTGAGAGGAAGCCTCTGCTTTGATGACTTCATTATCAGTTATGCTTCTTTGGTGACTTCTCCATCAATAACAGACATTAATTAACCAATTTTTATATGTCATGGAGAATGCACTGTTGTACACTGTAAAGGTATAAGACACTGTTCAAGAGAATTGCAGTTTACCAATATTTTGAGGGATGCTGGGAGGGATTGGGGGCAGGAGGAGAAGGGGACAACAGAGGATGAGATGGCAGGATGGCATCACTGACTCGATGGACATGAGTTTGAGTGAACTCCAGGGAGTTGGTGATGGACAGGGAAGCCTGGTGTGCTGTGATTCATGGGGTCACAAAGAGTTGGACACGACTGAGCAACTGAACTGAACTGAACTGAATGTTTTGAGGAGACAGGATGCATGTGTGCATGGAGCAGTGTACAGTACTCCATGAACTTAAGGGTAAATAAGACTCAATCTGATCACACTAGGGCCACAGCCTTGTCTAACTCAATGAAACTAAGCCATTCCCATGGGGAAACCCAAGATGAGAGGGTCATGGTGGAGAGGTCTGACAGAATGTGGTCCACTGAAGAAGGGAATGGCAAACCACTTCAGTATTCTTGCCTTGAGAACCCCATGAACAGCATGAAAAGGCAAAATCATAAGATACTGAAAGAGGAACTCCCCAGGTCAGTAGGTGCCCAATATGCTACTGGAGATCAGTGGAGAAATAACTACAGAAAGAATGAAAGGATGGAGCCAAAGCAAAAACAATATCCAGTTGTGGATGTGACTGGTGAGAGAAGCAAGGTCCAATGCTGTAAAGAGCAATATTGCATAGGAACCTGGAATGTCAGGTCCATGAATCAAGGCAAATTGGAAGTGGTCAAACAAGAGATGGCAAGAGTGAATGTCGACATTCTAGGAATCAGCGAACTATAATGGACTGGAATGGGTGAATTTAACTCAGATGACCATTGTATCTACTACTGCTGGCAGGAATTCCTCAGAAGAAATTGAGTAGCCATCATGGTCAACAAAAGAGTCTGAAATGCAGTACTTGGATGCAATCTCAAAAACGAGAGAATGACCTCTGTTCGTTTCCAAGGCAAACCATTCAATATCACAGTAATCCAAGTCTATGCCCCAACCAGTAACGCTGAAGAAGCTGAAGTGGAATGGTTCTATGAAGACCTATAAGACCTATTAGAACTAACACCCCAAAAAGATGTCCTTTTCATTATAGGGGACTGGAATTCAAAAGTAGGAAGTCAAGAAACACCTGGAGTAACAGGCAAATTTGGCCTTGGAATGTGGAATGAAGCAGGGCAAAAACTAATAGAGTTTTGCCAAGAAAATGCACTGGCCATAGCAAACACACTCTTCCAACAACACAAGAGAAGACTCTACACATGGACATCACCAGATGGTCAACACCAAAATCAGATTGATTATATTCTTTGCAGCCAAAGATGGAGAAGCTCTATACAGTCAACAAAAACAAGACCAGAAGCTGACTGTGGCTCAGATCATGAACTCCTTATTACCAAATTCAGACTTAAATTGAAGAACGTAGGGAAAACCACTAGACCATTTAAGTATGACCTAAATAAAATCCCTTATGATTATACAGTGGAAGTGAGAAATAGATTTACGGGACTAGATCTGATAGATAGAGTGACTGATGAACTATGGAATGAGGTTCATGACATTGTACAGGAGACAGGGATCAAGACCATCCCCATGGAAAAGAAATGCAAGAAAGCAAAATGGCTCTTTGGGGAGGCCTTACAAATAGCTGTAAAAGGAAGAGAGGTGAAAAGCAAAGGAGAAAAGGAAAGATATAAGCATCTGAATGCAGATTTCCAAAGAATAGCAAGAAGAGATAAGAAAGCCTTCTTTAGCGATCAATGCAAAGAAATAGAGGAAAACAACAGAATGGGAAAGACTAAAGATCTCTTCAAGAAAATTAGAGATACCAAGGGAACATTTCATGCAAAGATGGGCTCGATAAAGGACAGAAATGGTATGGACCTAACAGAAGCAGAAGAT
>NW_024070213.1:58825240-58827553 GCF_014754425.2 Oryx dammah | reverse complement strand
AAACTCAGCAGTGGCCACAGGACTGGAAAAGGTCAGTTTTCATTCCAGTCCCAAAGAAAGGCAATGCCAAAGAATATTCAAACTACCGCACAATTGCACTCATCTCACACACTAGTAAAGTAATGCTAAAAATTCTCCAAACTAGGCTTCAGCAATGCGTGAACCGTGAACTTCCTGATGTTCAAGCTGGTTTTAGAAAAGGCAGAGGAACCAGAGATCAAATTGCCAACATCTATTGGATCATGGAAAGAGCAAGAGAGTTCCAAAAAAATATCTATTTCTGCTTTATTGACTATGCCAAAGCCTTTGACTGTGTGGATCACAATAAACTGTGGAAAATTCTGAAAGAGATGGGAATGCCAGACGACCTGACCTGCCTCTTGAGAAATCTGTATGCAGGTCTGGAAGCAACAGTTAGAACAGGACATGGAACAACAGACTGGTTCCAAATAGGAAAAGGAGTATATCAAGGCTGTATATTGTCACCCTCCTTATTTAACTTTTATGCAAAGTACATCATTAAGAAATGCTGGACTGGAAGAAACACAAGCTGGAATTAAGATTGCCGGGAGAAATATCAATAACCTCAGTAATGCGGATGACACCACCCTTATGGCAGAAAGTGAAGAGGAACTAAAAAGCCTCTTGATGAAAGTGAAAGAGGAGAGTGAAAAAGTTGGGTTAAAGCTCAACATTAAGAAAACGAAGATCACGGCATCCGGTCCCATCACTTCATGGGAAATAGATGGGGAAACAGTGGAAACCATGTCCGACTTTATTTTGGGGGGCTCCAAAATCACTGCAGATGGTGACTGCAGCCATGAATTTAAAAGACGCTTACTCCTTGGAAGAAAAGTTATGACCAACCTAGATAGCATATTCAAAAACAGAGACATTACTTTGCCGACTAAGGTCCGGCTAGTCAAGGCTATGGTTTTTCCAGTAGTCATGTATGGATGTGAGAGTTGGACTTTGAAGAAGGCTGAGCGCCGAAGAATTGATGCTTTTGAAATATGGTGTTGGAGAAGACTCTTGAGAGTCCCTTGGACTGCAAGAACATCCAACCAGTCCATTCTAAAGGAGATCAGCCCTGGGATTTCTTTGGAAGGAATGATGCTAAAGCTGAAACTCCAGTACTTTGGCCACCTCATGCGAAGAGTTAACTCGTTGGAAAGACTCTGACGCTGGGAGGGATTGGAGGCAGGAGGAGAAGGGGACGACAGAGGATGAGATTGCTGGATGGCATCACTGATTCAATGGACGTGAGTCTGAGTGAACTCCAGGAGTTGGTGATGGACAGGGAGGCCTGGCGTGCTGCGATTCATGGGGCTGCAAAGAGTCGGACACGACTGAGCGACTGAACTGAACTGAAGACTCATGTTTACTATATGGCATTGGAGACTAGCAAAGAAGACTTATCTGGGGCTTGGGACTGTTGGGGAGATGAACAAGAGAGAATGTTGAAAGAAAGGATGGATCCTCAGTTGGGCATTGGAGACAGAGTAGGAAGTAAAACAAAGCCTTTTATAGGATAAATAGTGTCAACAAAGTTACATAAGAATGAAAACTCATTAATTAATAAAAATTCACCAGAGACATTATGAAATATAAAGTTTTCTCCAGGGAATAGTTAAGGCTCTGGAGATTCTGGCTTTTAGTATCAAAATATAAGAACATCTTCCTAGTATTCATACACATTTTACCAAATCTAAGGGATAATTTTTGAGAAAACTAACTATATTGTAATGGCAGTAGTCACCTGAGTCAGAAACATATCTATCATCCCAAGTCAGAATTAAATTGGACCTAGATTTCCTTTTGCTCCATAACACTCGATATACACTGGAACTGTGTTTATATATGTTATATATATAATATATATAGAAAGTTTATTAATCTTATTTGTGTCTACATTACAAACTGAAAGGAAATTCCCTCCTTTCAAAATCATGATAAAACTTATTTTAAAATGGTAACATTTAATAAATCAATTTCAGACCACATGCAATTAAAATAAAATCAGAATAATTAATTTAAATATATTAACATTAAGCTCTCTTAGAATTTTTTATTTATTTTCAAAAATATGTGGATTTCTATATCAACTTTCAAAATACACTGAAACTTACAAACTGTTACCCTCCAGTTCAGTTCAGTTCAGTCACTCAGTCGTGTCCAACTCTCTGCGACCTCATGAATCGCAGCACGCCAGGCCTCCCTGTCCATCACCAACTCACAGATTTCACCCAAACTCATGTGCAACGAGTCGGTGATGCCATCCAGCCATCTCATCCTTTGTCATCCCCTTCTCCC
>NW_024070213.1:58785125-58825230 GCF_014754425.2 Oryx dammah | reverse complement strand
TCGGTGATGCCATCCAGCCATCTCATCCTTTGTCATCCCCTTCTCCCCCTGCCCCCAATTCCTGCCAGCATCAAGGTCTTTTTTAATATGTCAACTCTTCGCATGAGGTGGCCAAAGTACTGGAGTTTCAGCCACAGCATCAGTCCTTCCAGTGGACACCCAGGACTGATCTCCTTTAGGATGAACTGGTTGGATCTCCTTGCAGTCCAAGGGACTCTCAAGAGTCTTCTCCAGCACCACAGTTCAAAAGCATCAATTCTTTGGCAATCAGCTTTCTTCACAGTCCAAATCTCACATCCATACGTGATCACTGGAAAAAACATAGCTTTGACTAGACGGACCTTTGTTGGCAAAGTAATGTCTCTGCTTTTGAACATACCATCTAGGTTGGTCATAATTTCCTTCCAAGGAGTAAGCGTCTTTTAATTTCATGGCTGCAATCACCATCTGCAGTGATTTTGGAGCCCCCAAATAATAAAGTCTGACACTGTTTCCACTGTTCCCCATCTATTTCCCATGAAGTGATGGGACCAGATGCCATAATCTTAGTTTTCTGAATGTTGAGCTTTAAGCCAACTTTTTCACTCTCTTCTTTCACTTTCATCAAGAGGCTTTTGAGTTCCTCTTCACTTTCTGCCATAAGGGTGGTGTCATCTGCATATCTGAGGTTATTGATATTTCTCCTGGCAAGCTTGACCCCAGTTTGTGCTTCTTCTAGCCCAGCATTTTTCATAAAAGTAAATCAATAGAATTACTTAGGCAAAAAAAAAAAAAAAATTGCTGTTAATGTTCACATTCCCTATATTCCTGTTGAAGAATGAAGCACTCAGGATTTTTTTTTTCCTTCCATGGAGTCACAGTGAAATAGATAATTTTTAAAAATAAATTTAACACATGTGGACATTTTGTGATTAGCCATTTGTAGCTCAGGTCAGCAATTTATAGACTATCCAAATATCTCCTTTATTCTTTATATTCACTATATTTTAAGTTAATAGTAATATAGCATAGTACTAAAATTAAACAACTGTTTATCCTAGCAAGTGATTATGGTTGTTTATTTCTAGGAAATATCCTAAAGAGTAAGCAAATCTCTCCAAGACTTTCAGATTCAAAAGCATACCTTCCCTGAGGATCTTTGGTTTGTTAGTAAACAATAAACCAAAGAGATGACAATATGGATACAGACTTTTTTCCTGTCTCCTTTAACTTCATTCTCAGGAGTTTCTCAACAAAATACACTATATTGAAGTCACCATGCACTCCTTTTACCTTCATTTATTTAGAAATTTATTCATTCCTTCCTTGAATACATACTTGTCATGTGCTTGAAATGTGTCAAGCGTGCTTCTGTGTAATGTGCATAAAACTGTAATCGAGATACATGAATATAAATGTGAGTATATGAAGGGTTAAGAATTAGGTTCAGAGCACATCTGGAGGATTTTCAGTTTTAATTCAACATGTAAAGATCTGAGAAGTCATCACTCATGTCTCTATTACCAGAAAAAGCAGGAAAAAATTGAAGATCAATGGCTTTCTTGTTCCTATTAGACAACTGAGGTTGCAAGGCAAACCCCCACAGCAAAATCAGGAGAAACAGGCCCACTGAGAGAGAGGGAGCCAAGACATGCTTATTTGGAGCCAAAGCCATAAGCTGACAGGAATGCCTCAGTGCTTCAAATTGATAAATTGATACATGCTGAATGTTACAAGGAAATGCCTGTGGGGTACTGTGAAAAGTGAGAAATTGCTAGAAGCTGTATTCTTAGGCGGCAGGGCAGGATTACTGTGGGGTTTACTTCTAGGACTCCACCAAATTCTCAGAGTGAAAAGCCAGGAAAGATCCCCTTTTGACTCTAGAATGGAATGGAGATGAGTTTTCATGAAATGTTACCAGAGCATTTCCCACATATAAAGGCCTACTCTCTACAGCACAAGACATTACCAGAAGACTATCGCACCTGATAAAAAGGTGTTTCTCACACTCTAGCCCCCAACACCCTTGTCCTGCCTAAAAGTGGAAAAAGTTGTATCACCAGAGACACTGTGACGATGATAGCCCTATAAAATAGGCCTAATAAAATCAGATTTCATTATAAAATTATAGAATGCTTACCCTCTCCCACAGCTTGACACAACATCAACAGAGCTGTGGTACAACTGAATTACAGCTGAAAGTGTGCAAGATGCAGACACTTTCTAAAGAGGAGTGCTTAAGAAAACCCCAAATCAACAAGAGATTCACAATAAAGAATGCTAGGGGAATTCGACCCTGCTAGCACCAATTGCTATAGAAACCACTAAATAAAAACTACTTCTAGCAGATCAATAGAATACCTCACATTAAAGACCTTTTTACCTTAGTTCCTGTTACTAGACAGATCATTTCCTGCCTTTGACACAAAATTACAAATCATGCCAAAAGAAGAAAAAAACTACAGATGGAGGTGGGAAGGCAATCACCAAAAACAGAATCACAGAACTGATGTTAATAAAAAACTGGAAATAGAACTGCCTTATGACCCAGCAATCCCACTGCTGGGCATACACACTGAGGAAACCAGAATTGAAAGAGACACGTGTACCCCATTGTTCATCACAGCACTGTTTATAATAGCCAGGACATGGAAGCAACCTAGATGTCCATCAGCAGATGAATGGATAAGGAAGCTGTGGTGCATATACACAATGGAGTATTACTCGGCCATTCAAAAGAATACATTTGAATCAGTTCTAATGACGTGGATGAAACTGGAGGCTATTACACAGAGTGAAGTAAGCCAGAAAGAAAAACACCAGTACAGTATACTAACACATATAGCTGGTTTTAGAAAAGGCAGAGGAACCAGAGATCAAATTGCCAACATCCACTGGATCTTTGAAAAAGCAAGAGAGTTCCAGAAAAACATCTATTTCTGCTTTATTGACTATGCCAAAGCCTTTGACTGTGAGGATCACAATAAACTGTGAAAATTCTGAAAGAGATGGGAATACCAGACGACCTGACCTGCCTCTTGAGAAATCTGTATGCAGATCAGGAAGCTACAGTTAGAACTGGACATGAAACAACAGACTGGTTCCAAATAGGAAAAGGAGTACATCAAGGCTGTATATTGTCACCCTGCTTATTTAACTTATATGCAGAGTACATCATGAGAAATGCTCGACTGGAAGACACACAAGCTGGAATCGAGATTGCGGGAGAAATATCAATAACGTCAGATATGCAGATGACACTACCCTTACGGCAGAAAGTGAAGGGGAACTAAAAAGCCTCTTGAAAAAAGTGAAAGAGGAGAGTAAAAAAGTTGGCTAAAGCTCAACATTCAGAAAACGAAGACCATGGCATCTGGTCCCATCACTTCATGGGAAATAGATGGGGAAATAGGGGAAATAGATGGGGAAACAGTGGAAACAGTGTCAGACTTTATTTTGGGGGGCTCCAAAATCACTGCAGATGATGACTACAGCCATGAAATTAAAAGACACTTACTCCTTGGAAGAAAAGTTATCATCAATCTAGATAGCATGTTCAAAAGCACAGACATTACTTTGCCAACTAAGGTCCATCTAGTCAAGGCTATGGTTTTTCCTGTGGTCATGTATGGATGTGAGAGTTGGACTGTGAAGAAGGCTGAGGGCCGAAGAATTGATACTTTTGAACTGTGGTGTCAGAGAAGACTCTTGAGAGGCCCTTGGACTGCAAGGAGATCCAACCAGTCCATTCTGAAGGAGATCAACCCTGGGATTTCTTTGGAAGGACTGATGCTAAAGCTGAAACTCCAGTACTTTGGCCACCTCATGCGAAGAGTTGACTCACTGGAAAAGATTCTGATGCTGGGAGGGATTGGGGGCAGGAGGAGAAGGGGATGACAGAGGATGAGATGGCTGGATGGCATCACTGACTCGATGGACATGAGTCTGAGTGAACTCCGGGAGTTGCTGATGGACAGGAAGGCCTGGCGTGCTGCGATTCACGGGGTCGCAAAGAATCGGACACGACTGAGCGACTGAACTGAACTGATTTGAACGCATATATATATATATAGAAAGATGGTGACCATAACCCTGTATGTGAGACAGCAAAAGAGACACAGATGTATAGAACAGTCTTTTGGACTCTGTGGGAGAGGGAGAAGGTGGGATGATTTGGGAGAATGGCACTGAAACATGTATAATATCATATATGAAACAAATTGCCAGTTCAGGTTCAATGCATGATATTGGATGCTTGGGGCTGGTGCACTGAGAAGACCCAGATAGACGGTACACAGTGGGAGGAGGGAGAGGGATTCAGGATGGTGAACACGTGTATATCTGTGGGGTCTTCGTATTGATGTATGGCAAAGCCAATACAATATTTAAAAAAAAAAAAAGAAAGAAAGAAAAAAAATGTCAGTATTGGAAAAAAGTATAGTGAAAATAGGGCTTCCCAGGTGGCACTAGTGGTAAAGAGCCAGCCTGCCAATGCAGGAGACATGAGACGTGGGTTCAATCCCTGGGTCGAGATCCCCTGGAGGAGGACATAGCAACCCATGCCAGTACTCTTGCGTGGATTAGAGGAACCTGGCAGGCTATGGTCCAAAGTGTTGCAGACTGCAGTGACTTAACAAACACATACACACATAGTGAAAATAAAGAATGCTTTTTATTAACTTATTAGTAGACTGAACATAGCTGTCAAGACTAGCTCAACAAGCAGGTTTTCCAAAATTGCAATATCGCAAGAGAAGGAGAAACGAGACACAAGAATTCAGAGAAAAGCGAGGACCAGGGGACCAACACTGCTCCAAGGTGAAGGTGCTGAAACTGAATCCAAGCCAGCTTGATTACACTTTCAGCTGTGAATGAAAGAATATGTGGGGAGTTAAACTATAACTCATGTGGTGTTCAGGGCCAAAGAACAAAATGATCATTAACCATTGAGTAATTAGGAAACAGTAATCAATAATAAATCAGTAACTAAGACTAATATTCTTATCTATAGATTTTTCCACCAGATACATAAAACATGTGACTCTGAGACGCCAGTTGAGAAACAGTCTGGAGTCAGATTTCTGACCCCAGGATCATATCTTGTTTTCAAGATTATAAACTGTTCCCTCTGGACTTGTTCCAAGAGTCTCATGCCTCATAGCATCAAGTTTATCAATAATTATAAATTTCTTTTGCAGCCCTTGCCAGGGACTGCTTTTCTTTTCTTCTTCCTGTCTCCTACACATAGCCAAGGAAAAATTTAGCAAGCTTGAAGATAAGTCAATGGAAAATCCCTAAACTGAAACAAAGAGAAAAAGGATAAAAACAAAGAAGCAAAAAAAAAAAAAAAAAAGGCCCAGCATCTAAGAAATAATGGACAACTTCAAAACATGTGACACATGTTTGATTGGAAAACTAGGAGAACAAAGAAAAAACAGAGCCAGAGAAATATTTGAAGTGACAATGACTGAGAACTTTTCAACATTAATGTCAAACACAAAATCTCAGATCTAGGAATTTAAGACAAGACCAAACAGGATAAACACTTCTCACTTCCTCTATGACACCCTCCACCAAAACTAACTAAATAAATAAAACTACACTTAGTCATAACATATTCAAACTGCAAAAAACTGGAGGCAAAGAAAAATCTTGAAAAAAAGCCAGAAAAAAAAATCTCTAAAGAGAAATTGGATAGGAATTAAAGTTTCTCATCAGAAACTGAAAGTAAGAAGAGCAGAGTGAACTACTTAAATTTTTGAAAGAAATAAGTACTCAGATAAAACATCCTTCAAAGGTGAAGAATAAATAAAAGCTTGCTGAGAGAAACTGCCGCAGACTGGACTGTTTGTGTCACCTGGCCACAGGGTCAGACAGAACCTAGTGACTGAACAACAAAAACAAAATTCATATGTTGAAACCGAATAACAAGTGGAATGACATTTGAAGTGGGGCTTAAACGTGATGCTTATAAGGAGAGACCTTCATAAATGGGACTAGGGCCCTTTTAAAGAGGCCCCGGAGAGCATCCTTGATCCATTCTGCCATGTGAGGACATGGTGGAAAGACTATTAAATCTATTAATATGTAGCAGGGACTCCTTGTCCTGTGCTGTTCTCAGTCATGGCCAGGTCTTTGCGACCTTATGGGCTGTAGCGAACCAGGCTCCTCTGTCCAGGAGATTTTCCAAGCAAGAATACAGGAGTGAACTGCCATTTCCTACTCTAGGGGATCTTCCTGACCCAGTGATTGAACCTGAGTCTCCTGCAACTCCTCCATTAGCAGGCGGATTCTTTACCTATTGAGCCACCTGCAAAACCCCACAGACACCAAATTGCAGCACCTAGATCTTACACTTTTCAGCCTCTGGGATTTTGAGAAATACATGTTTGTTGTTTAAGCCAATCAATATATAATATTTTGTTATAGCAGCTCAAGTGGGCTAAAAGAAATAAAAACAGAGAATCCATTTGCAACAGACTTGCTCTGTGAAACAAAGTTCTTTAGGAAAAAGGCAAATGATATACAGGTAAGAAACTCAGTTATACATCAAGAAAAGAAGACTATTGAAGATAAGATAAAGGTATAATTACCTTTGACTTTGGCATAGTCAATAAAGCAGAAATAGATGTTTTTCTGGAACTCTCTTGCTTTTTCCATGATCCAGCGGATGTTGGCAATTTGATCTCTGGTTCCTCTGCCTTTTCTAAAACCAGCTTGAACTTCAGGGAGTTCACAGTTCACGTATTGCTGAAGCCTGGCTTGGAGAATTTTGAGCATTACTTTACTAGCATTCTGAAAGAGATGGGAATACCAGACCACCTAATCTGCCTCTTGAGAAATCTGTACGCAGGTCAGGAAACAACAGTTAGAACAGGACATGGAACAACAGACTGATTCCAAATAGGAAAAGGAGTATGTCAAGGCTGTATATTGTTACCCTGCTTATTTAATTTCTATGCAGAGTACATCATGAGAAACACTGGACTGGAAGAAACACAAGCTGGAATCAAGATTGCCGGGAGAAATATCAATAACCTCAGATATACAGATGACACCACACTTATGGCAGAAAGTTAAGAGGAACTAAAAAGCCTCTTGAAAAAAGTGAAAAAGGAGAGTGAAAAAGTTGGCTTAAAGTTCAACATTCAGAAAATGAAGATCATGGCATCTGGTCCCATCACTTCATGGGAAATAGATGGGGAAACAGTGGAAACAGTGTCAGACTTTATTTTGGGGGGCTCCAAAACCACTGCAGATGGTGACTGCAGCCATGAAATTAAAAGACATTTACTCCTTGGAAGAAAAGTTATCATCAACCTAGATAGTATATTCAAAAGCAGAGACATTACTTTGCCAACTAAGGTCCGTCTAGTCAAGGCTATGGTTTTTCCTGTGGTCATGTATGGATGTGAGAGTTGGACTGTGAAGAAGGCTGAGCACGGAAGAATTGATGCTTTTGAACTGTGGTGTTGGAGAAGACTCTTGAGAGTCCCTTGGACTGCAAGGAGATCCAACCAGTCCATTCTGAAGGAGATCAACCCTGGCATTTCTTTGGAAGGAATGATGCTAAAGCTGAAACGCCAGTACTTTGGCCACCTTATGTGAAGAGTTGACTCATTGGAAAAGACTCTGATGCTGGGAGGGATTGGGGGCAGGAGGAGAAGGGGATGACAGAGGATGAGATGGCTGGATGGCATCACGGACTCGATGGACGTGAGTCTGAGTGAACTCTGGGAGATGATGATGAACAGGGAGGCCTGGCATGCTGCGGTTCATGGGGTCACAAAGAGTCGGACACGACTGAGCGACTGAACTGAACTGAATCTTTGACTATTCCAATATTCTTGACTGGAGAATTCCATGGACAGAGGACCTGGATGGGCTACAACACATGGGGCAGCAAAGAGTCTGACATCACTGAGCAATTAATCCTTTCACTTTTCACTTTCATTTTTGCTAACCTGATGAACCTTCTCAGTTCAGTCAGTTCAGTCACTCAGTCGTGTCCGATTCTTTGCGACCCCATGAATCTCAGCACGTGAGGCCTCCCTGTCCATCATCAACTCCCGGAGTTCACTCAGATTCACGTCCATCGAGTCAGTGATGCCATCCAGCCATCTCATCCTCTGTCGTCCCCTTCTCCTGCCCCCAATCCCTCCCAGCATCAGAGTCTTTTCCAGTGAGTCAACTCTTTGCATGAGGTGGCCAAAGTACTGGAGTTTCAGCTTTAGCATCATTTCTTCCAAAGAAATCCCAGGGCTGATCTCCTTCAGAATGGACTGGTTGGATCTCCTTGCAGTCCAGGGGACTTGCAAGAGTCTTCTCCAACACCACAGTTCAAAAGCATCAATTCTTCGGCGCTCAGCCTTCTTCAAAGTCCAACTCTCACATCCATACATGACTACTGGAAAAACCATAGCCTTGACTAGACGGACCTTAGTCGGCAAAGTAATATCTCTGCTTTTGAATATACTATCTAGGTTGGTCATAACTTTTCTTCCAAGGAGTAAGTGTCTTTTAATTTCATGCCTGCAGTCACCATCTGCAGTGATTTTGGAGCCCCCCAAAATTAAGTCTGACACTGTTTCCACCGTTTCCCCATCTATTTCCCACGAAGTGATGGGACAGATGCCATGATCTTTGTTTTCTGAATGTTGAGCTTTAGGCCAACTTTTTCACTCTCCTCTTTCCCTTTCATCAAGAGGCGTTTTAGCTCCTCTTCACTTTCTGCCATAAGGGTGGTGTCATCTGCATATCTGAGGTTATTGCTATTTCTCCTCACAATCTTGGTTCCAGCTTGTGTGTCTTCCAGTCCAGCATTTCTCATGATGTACTCTGCATAGAAGTTAAATAAGCAGGGTAAAAATATACAGCCTTGACGTACTCCTTCTCCTCTTTGGAACCAGTCTGTTGTTCCATGTCTAGTTCTAACTGTTGCTTCCTGGCCTGCATACAGATTTCTCAAGAGGCAGGTCAGGTGGTCTGGTATTCCCATCTGTCAGAATTTTCCACAGTTTATTGTGATCCACACAATCAAAGGCTTTGCATAGTCAATAAAGCAGAAATAGATGAACCTTCTAATTAGCACCAATTCTATTAGTTGAACTTTAGTAAAATTAATTACAAATCCAACATCAATATTAAAAGTATGAATGGTAATATTCTGAGATCCAACTTAGATTACCTTCAAATTCCTGTCTGTGTCATTGTTCTCCCTCCTTCACTCCCTATTTTCTTCCTCTTTACTTTAATCATTTCATTTTCTCTCTTCCTTTCCCTTCTTATATTACTTCCTTTTTTTTTTTTTTGCTTTATTCAACAGTTTTAAGGAGAAACTAGGACAATATTGTCAGTGAAGTTATAGAAATTTATACAATGCCTTCCCTGAAGTTGGCTTAAAGCTCAACATTCAGAAAACTAAGATCATGGCATCTGGTCCCATCACTTCATGGCAAATAGATGGGGAAACAGTGGCAACAGTGACTGACTTTATTTTTCTCGGCTCCAAAATCACTGCAGATGGTGATTGCAGCCATGAAATTAAAAGACACTTACTCCTTGGAAGAAAAGTTATCACCAACCTACACAGATTAAAAAGCAGAGACATTACTTTGCCAACAAAGTTCCGTCTAGTCAAGGCTATGGTTTTTCCAATGGTCATGTATGGATGTGAGAGTTGGACTATAAAGAAGGCTGAGCACCAAAGAATTGATGCGTTTGAACTGTGGTGTTGGAGAAGACTCTTGAGAGTCCCTTGGACTGCAAGGAGATCCACCAGTCCATCTTAAAGGAGATGGGTCCCGGGTGTTCATTGGAAGGACTGATGTTGAAGCTGAAACTCCAATACTTTGGCCACCTGATGCGAAGAGCTGACTCACTGGAAAAGACCCTGATGCTGGGAAAGATTGAGGGCAGGAGGAGAAGGGGCCGACAGAGGATGAGATGGTTGGATGGCATCACTGACCCGATGGACATGGGTTTGGGTGAACTCCAGGAGTTGGTGATGGACAGGGAGGCCTGGCGTGCTGCAATTCATGGGGTCGCAAAGAGTCGGACATGACTGAGTGACTGAACTGAACTGAATGGGTAACTTGAACATGTAATAATTTTGAAGAACCAATGGCTTCAAAGTTCCTGCATTTGAAGAACAGCATACATTTACATAATCAAAAGTCAAACTAATCCCAAGTATAATAAAAAACCTAGCATCTCATGATCCAACTACTAAACACCAAAGATAATGAGAAAATATTTAATGTGGCTAGAAAAGAAAGACTAATTACATACTATGAACACTGGGGAATAATTGCATAAAAAATTTCTAATTTCTTCACAAACACTGGAGGCCAGAAAACAAAAGGTAATCTTTATAGAATTCTGAAAGAAAAAAACAATTGCCAACCCAGAATTCTGTACAGTGAAACTACTCTTCAAAAATGAAGGGGAAATAAAATAAAATATTTTCAGATAAAATAAAACAAAGAGTATTTTACATTAACACATTTGCTCTCCAAGAAGCTGTCAACAGTATAAATTATGTATGGGACTTTTCAACAGATGTCAAATTGGTTTAGAACTGTAGGGTATGAGAAGGACAAATATTACAGCAGTTTAGACAAAACAAAACAAAAATTCATTTTTGTCCCTTTTAAATGTTCAGACTGGTAGGATGAAAATATTCAATGAAGTCTTTGAGTTTCTAAGCTAATATCCCTGAAATGCTGTCAGGAAGCTGATGAGCTCTATTAATATTTTGTTTATTCACCATTCCTACTGTAATTACTCATCATCAATGTGCCAAATAGCTAGCCATTACATCTGCATAACAACATTGAGGTAGGCTAGAGAGGAGGAAAAGGGAGAACACTGTTTATCAAAGAATATTCCTGGAATTTGCACAAAGTATCTCGATTTACATTCTTCGGACAGAATTTATTCACTGGGCCACAAGTTGCAAGGAACTCTGGCAAGAGACATAAATAAATATTCCATTAACACAGAAGTAGTGGAGAATGTTTAGTTATTAGGAAATATCAATTTAAGACTCAATAAAAAATAACACAAACACTAATGAAAGGAAGCTTTTAGAATAGAAATGGAATTGCATACAGAACACGAAATGTCTAGAGAATTAATAATGGTGCATTCAGTATGAGGTACAGTTCTTTTCTATGACAGGCTAAATTCTTACACTGTTTTACATGGTCACTTTTTATTACCAATGAGAATGATTTTTTTTTCCTTTTTCTGTTTCCAAAACATTATCTATGTATTTAGGATTCCAAAACATGAATGTGTGGGAGGGCAAACATATTAGAGGAATCAAAACTGAATTCTCTGGAGACATAGTTTAAAGTAGCATAAAAAAAGAAAAAATATATATATAATTATATTTTGTAAAATATTTAGTGCATGGAGAGAACTCTTGTATAACATAAATTTGTGATCCTTTGGGAATGGGTTTCTTATATTTCATATCCTCATAAGATTTCTTCATAATTATTAGTTATTTTCCTTCAGGGCACAGAAAGTATAAATACTCCATGGGATCAAGTGTTGAATAATTTTATATGGCATAGTAGGTAATACTTAGAAATATATTCAATACATATATGAGCAAATTGTAATGGGCAAATGCAATACACTAGTCAAAAAATCTGAAAATAAGCTTTAATTACAAAGTATTCGCATTTACAAAGTTGCCAAAAATAGATTATAAAAAACAATCATTCACTGAGGAGTGGAGTGAGATCCACTCAGAGAAGAATAAAATATCAGCATTCTCTGTTCAGTAAGATGATTTAAAAAATTAAATATTGAGGCAGAGATTTTTTATGAATAAATGTGTATATATCTTCTCTGAAAAAATATTTGAGTTTTTAAGTGTTTTTGGCAGACTACTTGAGTCCAAACAGATGAAAAGAATTGATATGTCTAAAAGGTGGCACTAGAAGTAAAGAATCCATGTACCAACGCAGGAGATCCAAGAGACGCAGTCTTGATCCATGGATCAGGAAGATTCCCTGGAGTAGGAACTGGCAACCTGCTCCAGTATTCATGCCTGGAAAACTCCATGGACAGGAATGTGGAGGGCTACAGTTCGTCTGGCCATAGAGTTGGACATGGCTGAGCACCTGAGCACAAAAATAAAATTCAAAAACCATATTTTCTTTCAGATACATTTTTTATTTTATTTTGATTTTACTTTACAGTACTGTATTGGTTTTGCCATACATCAACATGAATCCGCCACAGGTGTACATGACTACTTTTGGTCTATTTTTACCGTAAGTATTAACTTGATTTTACTAAACCTCTCACAGTTTGATTTAGGGAAAATGGTAAAAGAAAACATATGGAATAGAGTGGTAATTTAGTACTAAAAAAAGTTTCCTTTAAAACTTATCTGATCTTCACAATGTCTAACACAACTAGACATCATCGCATTCATAGGGCCAGCATCTAATGGTTTTGTAATGTGAGCCTTGTAATTCTTTTACACTGTATATTGGGATTAGATGGTGTGTGTGATTATTGAAGTTCAAACAAGAAATGATTTGACACAGTAAAATTCTGATTTAAGTGTTTTATATATACATATGTCTACAATTGTTTCCACTGAATTGTGTCTGTTAATGAAGACAACTTTATAGTAGCTTGCTCTATAATTATGTGAATATAAAAAGAATGTCTATGAAAAAAATCATATCTTTTTTACCCATATCTGTCTACATTATTAACATGATTTTGGCAGATATTTTTTATTATAGACTCTTCCCACAAACTCCTTTAGCTACTATTGGAAACAACTTTTATTTGTCCTTTTATGTTATTTTTATCTATATACATGCTTTTTAAATAATAATGTGTGTTTTAGAGGTTGGAAATAATAATTACATCCTCAATACAGAAAAGCTTTAATCTAGTGACCATCATCAAACCTTAATCATTTTATGTGTTTGATGGTGAAAATATTGAGACAGGAAATTTTTCTTAGAGATACCATTAGTCTTTTATTCTGTAAAAGAAATACACTATAATTTGTCCTATAATTACTTGTACAAGATGTTGTACTTTTATGAGAAAAACTGGAAAATACATTTTTTCAATTTTAATACTGATTTCCAATTTTCTACCTGTCAAAGCCTGAACAACCATGTCTTGGCTATTATAATTTAATGTATATATTAGTATATATTATACATTCTTTTTCTTCTTTCCCATTATAATTTAGCACAAGATATTGAATATAGTTCTCTGTGTTATACAGTAGGATCTTGTTTGTTGTATGTTGTATATTAGTTGCATCTGCTAATCTCAAATTTCTGATTCATCCCACCCTCACTTCCTCTCACTCTTGGCAACCACAAATCTGTTCTCTATGTCTGCTGGAAATAAGTTCATTTGTAACATATTTTAGACTCCACATAAGTGACACCATATGGTATTTGTCTTTCTATTTCTGACATTTCATTTAAGTATGATCATCTCTAAGTCCATCTTGTTGCTGCAAATGACAATATTTCATTCTTTTTTTATGACTGAGTACTATTCCATTATATATATATGTGTGTATATATATATGTATATATAATATCTTCTTTATCCATTCGTCTGTTGATTGTCACCTTGGTTATTTCCATGTCTTGACTATTGCAAACAGTGCTACCATGAACATTAGAGGGCATGTATCTTCTCTAATTAGAATTTTCATTTTCCCCAACTAATCTATATGCCCAGGAGTGAGATTGCCAGATTATATGGCAACACTAGTTTTCTGAGGAACATTCATACTGTTTTTCATATGGGCTGTACCAATTTACATCCCCACTAATGGTGTAGAAGGGTTCCATTTTCTCCACATCCTCTCCAGCATTTGTTATTTATGGACATTTCAATGATGGCCATTCTGACCTGTGTGAGATGGTACCTCATTATAGTTTTAATTTGCATTTCTCTGGTGATTAGTGATATTGAGCATCTTTTCATGTCTGTTGGCCCTCTGTATAACTACCTTGCAGAAATGTCTATTAAGGACTTCTGCCTATTTTCAATTGGGTTACTTTTTGTTGTTGTTGTTTAGTTGCATGAGCTATTTGTATATTTTGGTAAGTATTTGTCAGTCACATCATTTGCAAATATTTCCTCCCAGTCAATAGTTGTTTCTTCATTTTGTTTGCAGTCTCCTTTGCTGTAAAAAAGCCTATAAGGTCTTTGGTCACCTGATGCCAAAGTCAGACAAGACTGAGCACCTTCAATTTTTTTTTTTTTCTTAAAAAGGATTGATTTTTACACTCTCTGATATTTCATTGTCAGCATAAAGAAATGCAGCTGATTTCTGTATGTTAATCTTGTATCCTGCTATCTTGCTGAATTCATTTTTTAGTTCTAATATTTTTTCATTTCTAATAGTTTTTGCGATGCTGTGCAGTGCCTAGTTGCTCAGTCATGTCTGACTCTTCGCAACTCCATGGACTGTAGCCCATCTGTTTATGGTGATTCTCCAGGCAAGAATACTGGGGTGGGTCGCCATTCCCTTCTACAAGGGCTCTTCCCAACCCACGGATCAAACCCAGGTCTCCCTCATTGCAGGTGGATTTTTTACCATGTGAGCCACCAGGGAAGCCCAAGAGTACTGAAGTGGGTAGCTTATCGCTTCTCAGGAGACCTTCCCAACCCAGGAATAGAACCAGGGTCTCCTGCATTGCAGGTGGATTCTTTACCTGCTGAGCTACCAGGGAAGTCCTTCAGTTCTAATAGTTCAGTTCTAATAGTTTAGGGTTTTCTATATACAGTATCGTGTCATCTGCATCTAATGACAATTTTACCCCTTCCCTTCAAATTTGGATAATTGTTGCTTCTTTTTCTTGTGTGAGTGCTCTGACTGGGCTTCCAATACTACATTGAATAGAAGTGGTGAGAGTGGGCATCCTTGTTTTGATCCAAATTTTAGCAGGAAGGCTTTCAACTATCAACTTTTCACTATTCAGTATTATGTTGGCTGTAGGTTTCTCATAAATAGCATTTATTATGTTGAGATATGTACCCTCTATACTCACTTTGGTAAGAGTTTCTATCACAAAGGGCAATTGAATTTTATCAAATGTTTCTTCTGCATTTACTGAAATGATCATATGGTTTTTATTATTTCTTTTGTTAACATGGTGTATTACATTGATTGATTTGTATATGTTGAGCCATCCTTGTTACCTAGTGATGAACTCAACTTGATTGTGGTGTATGACATTTTTTATGTGTTGTTGGATTCATTTTGCTAATATTTTGTTGAGAATTTTTGCATCTATATTCATCAAAGATATTTCTTTTTGGTAGTGTCTTTGTTTGGTTTTGGTATCAGAATGATGGTGGCTTTATAGAATGACTTTGGGAATGTTCTTTCCTTTTCAATCTTTTGGAAGACTTTGAGAAGGAGATGATATACTTTTCATAGCAATTAAATTTTGGTTCTAGTATGCATATTTCTTTAATTGAACAAGAAAAGAAAGTCATCAATACTCTGGTAGATTATCAAGAGAGAAATGTTTTTCCATGGATTTAAAGTCTAATATTCCTCTAATTTTTTCACATAAAAAGTAAAGAATTACAATTATTGTATAGATTATTTTTAGCAGAACTGCAAATTAAAGATTGAATTCTCTGTCCAGATACTCTGGAAATGCAAACTATTTTTCTTCCTGATGTAACCATCTTTAAAACAAAAATGAGCATAGTGTTCTTCTAGCTGAAACATCATTTTGCTTAACTTTACGTTAAACACTATTTATCACTGTTACTTTTCCTTTGGGATCATGATTTTCTTTCTTTCTTTTATACTATGAAGACCTGGAAAAGTAGAGGACAACGATGGGAAACCATACACGAGTGCCAGTGTTTATTCTAGCAGGTTTGACTGATGACCCACGATTGAAAATTGTATTGTTCATCTTCTTACTTCTCACTTACTTACTAAGTATCACTGGCAATTAGATCATCATCACACTTACCCTGGTGGATCCTCACCTCAAGACCCCAATGTATTTTTTCCTCCAGAATTTTTCTCTCTTAGAAGTATCCTAAAAAGCAAGAGAGTTCCAGAAAAACTCCTATTTCTGCTTTATTGACTATGCCAAAGCCTTTGACTGTGTGGATCACAATAAACTGTGGACAATTCTGAAAGAGATGGGAATACCAGACCACCTGACCTGTCTCTTGAGAAATCTGTATGCAGGTAAGGAAGCAACAGTTAGAACTGGACATGGAACAACAGACTGGCTCCAAATAGGAAAAGGAGTACATCAAGGCTGTATATTGTCACCCTGCTTATTTAACTTATATGCAGAGTACATCATGAGAAATGCTGGACTGGAAGACACACAAGCTGGAATCAAGATTTTTGGGAGAAATATCAATAACCTCAGATATGCAGATGACACCACCCTTATGGCAGAAAGTGAAGAGGAACTCAAAAGCTTCTTGATGAAAGTGAAAGAGGAGAGTGAAAAAGTTGGCTTAATGCTCAACATTCAGAAAACAAAGATCATGGCATCCAGTCCCATCACTTCATGGGAAATGGATGGGGAAACAGTGGAAACAGTGTCAGACTTTATTTTGGGGGGCTCCAAAATCACTGCAGATGGTGATTGTAGCCATGAAATCAAAAGATGCTTACTCCTTGGAAGAAAAGTTATGACCAACCTAGATAGTATATTCAAAAGCAGAGACATTACTTTGCCGACTAAGATCCGTCTAGTCCAGGTTACGATTTTTCCAGTAGTCATGTATGGATGTGAGAGTTGGACTGTGAAGAAGGCTGAGCACCGAAGAATTGATGCTTTTGAACTGTGGTGTTGGAGAAGACTCTTGCAAGTCCCTTGGACTGCAAGGAGATCCAACCAGTCCATTCTGAAGGAGATCAACCCTGCGATTTCTTTGGAAGGAATGATGCTAAAGCTGAAACCAGTACTTTGGCCACCTCATGCGAAGAGCTGACTCATTGGAAAAGACTCTGATGCTGGGAGGGATTGGGGGCAGGAGGAGAAGGGGACGACAGAGGATGAGATGGCTGGATGGCATCACTGACACGATGGACATGAATCTGAGTGAACTCTGGGAGTTGGTAATGGACAGGGAGGCCTGGCCTGCTGCGATTCATGGGGTCGCAAAGAATCGGACACAACTGAGGGACTGAACTGAACTGAACTGAACTGATACTACTACATGCATCCCTAAATTGCTGGCTACCATGGCAACTGGGGACAAAACAATTTCTTATAATAGTTGTGCAGCTGAAGTGTTCTTTGCTTTCCTTATTGGAGCATCTGAGTTTTATTTGCTAGCAGCTATGTCTTATGACCACTATATGCCATCTGTAAGCACCTGCATTACACAACCATCATGAACAATGAAATCTGCATTAAATTTGTCTCTGTAGCTGGCTTGCCAGATTCTTCGTCATCTTTCCACCACTCTTCTTAGGCCTAAATCTTGACTTCTGTGCTTCCAACACTGTTGACCATTTCTACTGTGACAAAACTCCCCTCCTGCAGATCTGCTCAGACACAGAGATCTTTGAGATGATGGGATACATCTCAGCTTTGGTGACACTTGTGGTCACATTGATAATATCATATACTTATATCACAAAAACAATTCTAAAAATCCCTCCCAATAATCAGAGGGAAAAAGCTTTTTCAACATGTTCTTCTCACATGGTTGTGATAACTCTGTACTATGGCAGCTGCATCTTCATGTATGCTAAACCGTCAGTCAAACAAAGAGTATCTTTTTCCAAGGGAATTGCAGTGCTCCAATACCTCTGTTGCACCACTTTTGAACACTTTTATCTACACTTTACAGAACTAACAAGTGAAAAATGCCTTTGTGAATATGATACACAGGATTCTTTCTTTCTCAAAGAAGTGAATAGGTTACTGCATTATACATAAAGAAAAGCAATAATAACTCAATAATAACAGTGTGTTCAATAGTAGCTTCCCTATCCCTGAAGTGAAAGTGAAAGTCCTTCAATCCTGTCTGACTCTTCGACTCCATGGAATTCTCTAGACCAGAATACAGGAGTGAGTAGCCTTTCCCTTCTCCAGGGCATCTTCCCAACCCAAGGATTGAGCTCAGGTCTCCTGCATTGTGGGCGGATTCTTTACCAACTGAGCCACAAGGGAAGCCCTCCCTATCCATAGTTACCCTCAATTTTCCCCTTTAATTTCTATCATAGTCATCTTAAATTCCTCCATGCCTCATTAACAAAACTCTTTGTTCTGTGAAGTTAGTTTTCTTTATATTCTTCAATAGACTTTCCCCCTCACCTCACTTCCTTTTCTTCTTAATATATAAAACAAATTGCACTAATTTTTAAATCTTTTTTCTTTGACTTTTACTAAATCAAGTCTACAAAATATTGTCTAACTTAATTACATTTAATGTAACATACAATCCAAAGGTTAATATTCTATTTATGATCAGTGACAATATACTTAAAACTAATATTCATTTATATTATTTGTCATACTACTAATTTTGGGTGAACATTCTACTCAAAGTAATTAAAAGAAAATTTCAGAGATTAGTCATCAATGTTGATGCATATCTTTGAAATGTCTATTTAAAATATATGACTGTTTTACTAAAGTACTTTCTATAGTAACTCAATATTTAGGATAAAGTACCTTTGAAAAATACTATCTAACGAAGCAGAATAAAATATAGGCAGGAAGAAACATGTAATATATAATTGATTGGACAATTTTACATGTTCCTGTACAATCTGTAGAATTTACTCGATCTTAAAATTGTTTGGTTCATAAATATGATTTTAGAAAAAATGGTTATTTAAACAAATTATTACTTTTTTTCCTGATACTTTAGGTATTTTTCCCCATTATCAGAAAGTGATCCGAAAGCATTATCTAGCTTTCTGAAATCTTGAAAGCACAGAACTTTCCTTAGTAGCAGCTAAGCTGTTCTAGCTGCACATGCATATGTTGCTGCTGCTGCTAAGTTGCTTCAGTCATGTTCAACTCTTTGTGACCCTATGGACTGTAGCCCACCAGGCTTCTCTGTCCACGGGATTCTCCAGGCAAGAATACTGGAGTGGGTTGCCATGCCCTCCTCCAGGGGATCTTCCTGAACCAGGGATCGAACCTGCATCTCTTTGTCTCCTGCACTGGCAGGCAGGTTCTTTACCACTAGCACCATATGTATATGGTTCAGCTGCAATGCAGGAGACCTGGGATCGATCCCTGGGTCGGGAAGATCCCCTGGAGGAGGGCATGGCAACCCACTCCAGTATTCTTGCCTGGAGAATCCCGTGGACAGAGAAGCCTTATATATATATCCCTGGTGGCTAAGATGGTAAAGAATCTGCCTGCAATGCAGGAGACCTGAGTTTGATCCCTGAGTCAGGAAGATTCCCTGGAGGAGGGAATGTCTACCCAGTCCAGTATTCTTGCCTGGAGAATTCCATAGACAGAAGAGCCTGGCAAGTCCATGGGTGGCAAATGTCAGACACCTCTCAGCAACTAACTCTTGCATATCTAGCTAGCTAGCTAGATATATGCTGAGACAATATAATACAAGTAAAGCCTAAGGCTCTCAAATTCTGATCACTTTTAATTTTATTAATGAGCTCCTTCCATCCCTTCTCCTCTAACAACTTATATCTATGATTCTTTATGTTTAGTTACATTTGCTCATTATTTTAAGGATTTCAAATATAAGTAAAATCATATACATTTTTCTCTGTTTGATTCATTTAACATAGCATAATACCCGCTAGGCTCATCCATGTTTTCACAAATGGAAAGGTTTTGTTCTATTATATGACTGAGTAATATTCCATTCCCACCTGGTTCAGTGGTAAAGAACCCGCTTGCCAAGGCAGGAGACATGAGAGATGCAGGTTCTATCCGTAGGTCAGCAAGATCCCCTGAAGTAGAAAATGGCAACCTACTCCACTATTCTTGCCTGGAAAATTCCATGGACAGAGGAGTCTGGCAGGCTACAGTCCAGGAGGTTGTAAAGAGTCAGACATGACTGAACAGCTAAGCACAGACAGACAGATAATATTCCAGAATCTACCTGCAATGCAGAGACTCAGTTTTGATCACTGGTCAGGAAGATCCCCTGGAGAAGGAATGGTTAACACACTCTAGTATTCTTGCCTGGAGAATTCCATGGACAGGGGAGACTGGTGAGCTACAGTCCATGGGGTCCCAAAGAGTTGGACATGACTGAATGAGAAGGAAATGGCAACCCACTCCAGTACTCTTGCCTGGAGGATCCCAGGGACGGGGGAGGCTGGTGGGCTGCTGTCCATGGGGTTGCAAAGAGTCGGACACGACTGAAGCGACTTAGCAGCAGCAGCACAGTGACTAACACATGCTGCTATTTTACAGGCAAAGATTTTAAATATTTGTCAACTGATAAAATATTATTGGTTGCAGGATGCTAAAATCCTCTTTTATTGACTTCTTAATTGAATGTCTCACTTTTGTTGTTGTTATTGTTCAATCTCCAAGTCATATCCAACCAAGTCATATCTTTGTGACCCCACAGACTGCAGCACGCCAGGATTCCCTGTCCTTCACTGTTCCCTGGAGTTTGCTCAAACTCATGTCCATTAAGTTATCCAATCATCTCATCCTCTGTTGCCCCCTTCTCCTCCTGCCCTCAAAATATCCCAGCATCAGGGTCTTTCCCAGTGAACTGGCTCTTCCCATAAGGTGGCCAAAGTATTGGGACTTCAGCTACAGCATCAGTCCTTCCAATGAATATTCAGGGTTGATTTCCTTTAGGACTGACTGGTTTGATCTCCCTTCTGTCCAAGGAATTCTCAAGAGTCTTCTTTAGCACCATAGTTTGAAAGCATCAATTCTTTGGCACTTCACCTTCTTCCTGGTCCAACTCTCACATTCATACCTGACTACTGAAAAGACCATAGCCTTGACTATATATGGACCTTTGTTGGCAAAGTGATGTCTTTGTTTTTTAACACTCTGTCTAGGTTTTTCATAGCTATCCTTCCAAAAAGCAATTGTCTTCTAATTTCATGGCTGCAGTCACCATCCACAGTGACTTTAGAGCCCAAGAAGAGAAAATCTGTCACTTCTTTCACCTTTTCCCCTTCTATTTGCTGTGAAATGATGGGACTGGATGTCATGATCTTAGTTTTTTTAACACTGAGTTTTAAGCCAGCTTTTTTATTCTCCTCTTTCACTCTCATCAAGAGGCTCTCTAGTTCCTCTCCACTTTCTTCCATTAGAGAGGCATCATCAGCCCATCTGAGGTTGTGATATTTCTCCCAGTAACCTTGATTCCAGCTTGGAACTCATCCAGCCTGACATTTCTCATGATGTTCTCTCCATATAAGTTAAATAAAGAGGGTAACAATATAAAGCCTTGTCATACTCCTTTCTCAATTTTGAACCAGTCAGCTGTTCCATATAAAGTTCTAACTCTAGCTTCTTGACCTGCATACAGGTTTCTCAGGAGACAGGAAAGATGATCTCTTATTTCTGTATCTTTAAGAGTTTTCCACAGTTTGTTATGATTCATGCAGTCAAAGGCTTTAGCACAGTCATTGAAACAGAAGTAAATGTTTTTCTGGAATTCTGTTGCTTTTGCTATGATCCACTGAATGTTGGCAATTTGATCTCTGGTTCCTTTGCCTTTTCTAAACTGAGCTTGTACATCTGGAAATTCTTGATTCAAGTACCGCTGAAGCTTAGATTGAAGGATTTTGAGCATAACCTTACTAGCATGGGAAGTGAGTGCATTGTCCAGTAGTTTTAACATTCTTCAGTACTGCCCTTCTTGGGACCTGGGATGAAGATTTATCTTTCCCAGTCCTGTGGCTACTGTTGGGTTTTCTGAATTTGCTTACGTATTGAGTGCAGCACTTTAACAGCATCATCTTTTAGGATTTTAAATAGCTCTGCTGGAATTCCAACACCTTCAGTAGCTTTATTAGCAGTGCTACTTCCTAAGGCCCACTTGACTTCGCACTCCAGGATGTCTGGCTTTAGGTGAGAGACCACATTATCATGGTTATCTGAGTCATTAAGAGTACAGTTCTTCTGGGTATTCTTGCCACCTCTTCTTAATCTCTTCTGCTTTTGTTAGGTCCATACTGTTTCTGTCCTTTATTGTGCCTATCTTTGCACAAAATGTTCCCCTGGTATTTCCAATTTTCTTTTTTCTCCCCCACTTTATTTTTTTAATATAAATTTAATTATTTTAGTTGGAGGCTAATTACTTTACAATATTGTATTTTCTTGAAGAGATCTCTAGTCTTTCCCATTCTATTGTTTTCCTCTATTTTCACTTAAGAAGGCTTATGCCTCCTTGCTATTCTTTGGAACTCTGCATTAAGTTGGGTATATCTTTTCCTCTCTCCTTTGTCTTTTGCTTTTTTTTTTTTTTTTTTTTTCTCAGCTATTTGTAAGGCCTCCTCAGACAACCGTTTTGCCTTCTTGCATTTCTTTTTTTGGGGATGGTTTTGATCACCACCTCCTGCACAATGTTATGCACCTCCATCCATTGTTTTTCTGCACTCTATTAGATCTAATCCCTTGAATTGTCACTTCTGCTGTATAATTGTAAGGGACTTGCTTTAGATCATACCTGACTGGTCTAGTGGTTTTCCCCACTTTATTTTAAGGCTGAATTTTGATACAAGGAGTTGATGTCTGAGCCACAGTCATCTCCAGGTCTTGTTTTTGCTGTCTGTATAGAGCTTCTCCAGTATTCTGGCCTGGAGAATTCCGTGGGCTGTATAGTCCAAGGGGTCCTAAAGAGTTGGATATGACTGAGCAACTTGCACTTGCATAGAGCTTCTCCATCTTTGACTGAACAGAAATATAATCAATCTGATTTCATTACTATTTGGTGATGTCCATGTAAAGTCATCTCTTGAATTATTGAAAAAGGGTGTTTTCTATGACCAGTGTATTTTAGTTTACTGATTCCTAAGATGTCAATGTTCAGTCTTACCATCTCCTGCTTGACCACATCTAATTTACCTTGATACATGGACCTAACATTTCAGGTTCCTTGCAATATTGTTCTTTACAGCATTGGACGTTACTTTCACCACCAGCCACATCCACAACTGTGTGTCATTTCTGCTTTGGCCCAACCACTTCATTCTTTCTGGAGCTACAAGTAATTGCCCTCCACTCTTTCCCAGTAGCATACTGGACACCTTCCAACTAGGGGACTCATTTTCTGGTGTCACGTATTTTTGCCTTTTCATACCGTTTATGGCATTCTCATGGCAAGGATACCAGAGTAGCTCGCCATTCCCTCCTCCAGTGGACCATGTTTTGTCAGAACCCTCCATTTTGACCCATCTGTCTTAGGGGGTTCTGCATGGCATGGCTCATAGCTTCACTGAGTTATGCAAGCCCCTTTGTCATGACAAGCTGTGATCCATGAAGAAGCAAAAATGATATACTAAACATTAAACCTCTAATAAGTATTCTTATATTTTTTCCTGAATTTTATATGCATATAATTTTGAATATCATCTATATTACTGGTTTTTAGACTAAGAATCTTTGGTTCAGAGAGATTTCAGGTTGATATATTGCTATGCTAATTCATGTTTTGTGCAATTTTTGTTAGCTACCAATTTTCTTCCAGAAAAAAACATCCAGTCTGAGTTTCTGAATTGTCTATTTAAATTTTGCATCTATGTCTGTATTTGCATGGTTTAAAAGAAATTATCTCTGTCAATCTAAGTTTAGCTACACATCATTATATATATTTCTGAAAACAAGCAACCACCACAAGGTAGCAAACGTACTGAATGACTATGATTAATGTACTGTTGATGATGTTTAAAACAACAAATGAGTCAACTAATGAGTCAATTACCTGTTGATCTGAATAACTAATGAAAAAACAAGCTAACTCACTTGTTAACATCAATTGTGTGTTTGGTATTTAGGCCTTTTGATGTAATCATGACAAAGTGTATAAGAACTGACAAAGTCTACATATTCAATCATTTTTCTCCTTCATCATTTCCCAAGGCACTCTTTTAGTATCTCTCCTACTGGGTAGATTCATCTTTATTAAATGGATAAACAAGGAATTCAAGAGTACAAAATTGGCACTAAGTAACTATGTACTTTAGTAAAAGTTCGTTAATATTTCTCAGACTCATTTTTTTCACCTGTATATTCAAGGGATTATAATAGAAGTATCTGGAGTTTCTTTAAATTTCAAAATTACTCATGCTATGAATCTGGTCCATGCATTCTGAAAAGTTAACATGGTCAAGAAATGATCAGAAAATGTCAGTTTTTACTTGTGGAGACTTTGCCTAAGGATATCAGATTATCAAGATGTATAGTTTAGTATGCAATTTAGATGGAAAAGGCAATGGCACTCCACTCCAGTACTCTTGCCTGGAAAATCCCATGGATGGAGGAGCCTGGTGGGCTGCAGTCCATGGGGTCGCTAAGAGTCAGACAGGACTGAGAGACTTCACTTTCACTTTTCACTTTCATGCATTGGAGAAGGAAATGGCAACCCACTCCAGTGTTCTTGCCTGGAGAATCCCAGGGACAGGGGAGCCTGGTGGGCTGCCGTCTATGGGGTCACACGGAGTTGGACACAACTGAAGCGACTTAGCAGCAGCAGCATGCAATTTAGAAAGAGTATGAATTAAGACTATAAAATCATTAATATCATAGACAATGATATAAAGACATTTCTAATTAGCTTAAATTTGAAATATCCTTCTACCTCTTTCATGGGTTTATTCAAAGAGTTTGTGTACAAATCCTCATTAAGCATTTCCCCATCAATGCTAAAACAAACATATGCTTATTTTCTCTTCTTCAGAAATGTTTTACCTCAATTACTGAGTAATGCTTAGGTTCTCATTAAATAATTCTTGTAGAAAGACTAAGTTTAAATCTGAATAATTTGAAAATAACCAACTTTATATCAGTTCACTAATATATTGATTACACTATTGTCAACAAGCTAATATAAATTTCTTTGATATAAGTATAACTCAGGTACAAGTATAGAGATTGATGACTACCCCGCTTCAGTGGTAACGGACAAAACAAGAAAAAATTCATTGTAAAAAGCAAACTATTAGAAATCACATTCCCAATTTGACTTTTTCCAAATTTTCTCCTTTCTTGTGAGTGAAATACAGATGAAGAAAAAATAATGCAAGCGTTAGAGGACACATGCACGTACACATACACACATGTTTTAAGTTTTAAGAACATAAAGAGATGATAAAATAGGCTTAATTAAACAAGAGTTATACTGTTTCGGTGTTTGAACAGGAATATTAACAACATAGAAAATATTTTTAAATGAAGATAATGTACGTCTGTGGTCTTCCAAACATTTATTATATAATAATGAAACTCAGATGGCTTTACTTTCTTGAAAAGGTTATTATCTTACTGACCAAATGTCTGAAGGCTATTTTCACTTGCTTGTTCCTTAGTGTATAGATGAAAGGGTTCAAGAGAGGGGCAACTGAGGTATTTAAAACAGCCACTCCCTTATTAAAAGTTGCGGCATCCTCCACAGAGGGATTTATATACATGAAGATACAGCTTCCATAAGAAAGTGAGACCACAATCATGTGAGAAGAACATGTAGAAAAAGCTTTTTTTCTTTGTTGAGCAGACGGGATTCTCAGAATTGTCCTGATAATGTATGTATAGGAAAGAATCACCAGCATCAAGGTGAAGATGCGAGTAACGGCAGCAAGGACAAACTCAGTCACTTCTATGAAACGTGTGTCAGAACAGGATAAATGCAACAGTACCGTATAGTCACAGCAATAATGATTTATGATATTGGAGGCGCAGAAAGGCAGCTGGAGAGTCATTACATGGGGCACAATGACAACTAAAAAGCCAGAGAACCAGGAACATAGGACAAGTTGAATGCAGAGTCTTCTGCTCATCAGAGTTGTGTAATGTAGCGGTTTGCAAATGGCAACATAGCGATCAAAGGACATGGCAGCTAAAAGGTAAAATTCAGTTGCTCCCAAAAGGATGGCAAAAAATACTGAGTGAAACAACCAGCAAAGGAGATAGTCTTGTCTCCAGTTCCAATACTGACTAACATTTTGGGAACAAAGACAGAAGTAAAAGATACTTCCAAAACAGAGAAATTCCGGAGGAAGAAATACATAGGAGTCTGAAGGCGATGGTCCAGCAGGGTCAGAATGATGATTGTCAAGTTTCCCATGATACTTAAGACATATGTTAACAGCAGAAAAGGGAAAAGTACAGCTTGAAGCTTGGCATCACTTGTCAGTCCAAGAAGGATGAACTCTATCACTGATGTTTGGTTTCCCATAGTTAACTTCTGACAAATTAAGGAAGAATAAAATAATAATGATAACAATTGGAATAAAATTTATCAGGTTTTATTGAAAAATGAAATCAAACTCAAAACAATTAGAAGTAAAATTTAAAACTCAGAATCTTTCTCTTCCCCTTATTTTTTCAGTCAGATCTTTTAATGAAACAATTTACACATTTTCCTATTTTGATTCATAAATAACAAAAGTACTGCTTCTTAGAGACATTTTCAATTGTTTCTTCTAAAATGAATCAATATTTGTTTTCATCATTTTCCCACTTGTTTGCACTTTCCTTTGTATTCTTTCTATTCTAATTTTCTTCTCTAAACTATTGGATGCTGTCACACATACTTACACAAATATAAAGAAAATTTAGAGAGGAGGTTTTAATTGGGATTTCTTAAATTAGCCTTTTAACTCAGTTTATTAGCCAACAAATATATATAATCCAAGGTATGAACTCTAGGAATAAAATTGGACTTGCTTGTTTTTTTTTTTTTAACTGATTTGCATTTTCTCTTATTTCAGATTTCTCATTTTGAACAATAATTCTGTGCATCTACTGAAGTTCAAAGAGTGGATAGATTTTTATTTTAATTCTGAAGTGTCTGGAATTTACAATACTGACAGTTTCTGTGTCATGAAAAGTGTTCAATAAATGATATCACCATTTAATATAGATATATGGATTAATGTGTTCTTGGTCAAATATTAAACTTAAAGAAATATTGTGCTTTCTTGCTATTAGCAGAATCTGCCCATCAACCTATTGTAGTTCTTTAAAAGTCAGTTCAAGCTCTGCTCTCCATAAAAGTTTACCTGACAAACACAATTAGCAATAATTGTTTCTCTTCTTCTTTATAAAAATTTATCTTAAAGTAACACTGGGTCATAAAGTCAAATTATTTTCTAATTATATCAAATATGTATAAAGAAAGAAAGTGAAGTCGCTCAGTCGTGTCCGACTCTTTTACGACCCATGGATGGTAGCCCAGCTCCTCCGTCCATGGGATTCTCCGGGCAAGAATACTGGAGTGGGTTGCCATTTCCTTCTCCAGGGGATCTTCCTGACCCAGGGATCGAATCCAGGTCTCCCACATTGCAGGCAGACGCTTTAGCCTCTGCACCACCAGTACTTTATCCAACTTTTACATAAACCTATAGCCCACAAGAACAGGCTCCATTTTTCTTTATATCTTTTTCAGAGAGTCTAGAAAATTGCACAGATTTGGTAAAAATTTCAATACAAAATATTTTTTTTACTTCTCTTTAGATTCATGGGGCTTCCCAGGTGGCACTAGTTGTAAAGAACCCACCTGCTAATGCAGGGGATGTAAGAGATGCAGGTTCAATTCCTGGGCTGGTCAGATCCCATGGAGGAGAAAATGGCAACCCACTCCAGTATTCTTGCCTGGAAAATCCCATGAATGGAGGAGCCTGGCAGCCTACAGTCCGTTCATGCTGCTAAGTTGCTTCAGTCGTGTCCGACTCTGTTCGACCCCATAGACGGCAGCCCACCAGTCTCCACCATCCCTGGGATTCTCCAAGCAAGAACACTGGAGTGGGTTGCCATTTCCTTCTCCAATACATGAAAGTGAAAAGTGAAAGTGAAGTCACTGCGTCATGTCCAACTCTCAGAGACCCAATGGACTGCAGCCTATCAGGCTCTTCCATCCATGGGATTTTCCAGGCAAGAGTACTGGAGTGGGGTGCCATTGCCTTCTCCAACAGTCCATTCATAGACCTATTTAATTGAATACTATAGAGCTTTATGCAAATCAAAACTCCAATTAAGTTTATGCATACAGTTTCTCAGATTTTTCTTTTAATATTTTTCCATAATCAGACATGAAAAATATTACTATGAGAATCATTTTCCTATGCAAAATATAATGAGGTTTCTTTTTCATTTAGCTATTGTTTCACTACTTATGCTGACATATGTTCATATGATGATATGCAATAAGGCAGTGATAGTAATACATCACATCCTTATCAAGGTAAAAATTCCAGAAATATTTGATACACATAAAAGGGTAACTTTGCTGGGAAGATTTATTGTAGGATAGAATCATGTCTGGAAAATTTGAAGATTCATGTCTCCTGATATTATAACTATAACCAATTTGCACTTTGGTACAGAACTGTCTCTTTTGTTAACTACCTCTATATTAATGTATTAACATGAAGTTATAACATGCTATGCAGTTATACAGTATTAGTGTATTAAAAATCCTGTTATGTTAATAATGAGATAAATGTACCAATAATATAAATTTAAATGTTAATTGATTATGGTTATCTATGTCAGAGTATATTATCTTGACTACTTTGTAATGAGTACAGATAAATGAGTGTGAGAAATTATAAATTATGCACAAATGAATTTCACAGAAATATTTTATATTCAGAGACATATTAGGACAGTACTTCCACTATCAAAAGCTAGCTCATTAAATTGTAATATTGCCACAACTCCTGAAATAAATCTTGAGATTTGAACAATTAGTAGTGATTTTCTCCTTTCTACATAAAAATATCTAGTGTATCATATAATTTGAATATATCAATGTTAATCTACTGGTTTGAGGTCCTAGCTATTAAGTTTCAAAATTCTACTTTAGAAATTCAGTAATCAATCAATTATATTCACTAAGCAACAACAATATTCTGAAATTTTCATTATTTAGCATTTTTGACAAAATAAAAACTTTGTAAATAATTCCCATGTAATATAAACACTTTACTGAATGAATAAAAGATTTTTTAAATTACAGCAAAAATACTTTTATATAAGTGATTTCATCTATTAAAAAAAAGATGAACAAAATGACAAATATATATAAGAAAATTTTATAGCAAACATTTTGCATAATAGAATATGATAATCATTTAAGATTAAAATTAGCATTATTCCCAGAAAAAGAATATATATACTCATATATAAAATTATATCTATATATTATAAAATGACAAATATTTCATTCAAACAAGATTTATTTAGCAAAAGGTATATTTGTCATTAATAGCTATCCTGCTAAGACACTGATTTTTAAAAAGATAAGGTTTATTTGTAGTTGAAAAGATGTTGATAAACTCTCTCAGACTTTTCTGGATATCATTAGTTTTGAATCCCTTCACAATGAATTATATATAACTCTCATGTTTAGTCTCTGTCTCTTTCTGCAGTGGACCCTAAGCATTAGAAATCTCTATCCCTTTGTTCTTGACTACATTCAGGAGGAAAGTTAAGAAAACTGAATCCATGAAAAGTAGGAATTGGAATAGTCGAAAAACAGGAAAAAAGTTATTTATTTTACCACTTCAAGCTCCAGTTCTGTGAGCGTGGCATAACATTTTTTCGCCTTGAAAATACCTTTTGCTGTTAAAATATAATGTTTTGAAAATTTTTACCTTTATTTAAGTCAATCAAAATTCTATGAAAAAGAATGTGCAGTTATGTCAACAAACATGAAAGGTATACAAAAAAAAAAAAACAATAATGAGGCACATCTCTAGTTAAATGCAGCAGTCATCAGCCTTCTCCTACCTCAAATAGATAAATCAATTCTATCTTCACTCCAAATCAGCTCCTTTTGTGGCTGAAATAAAGAATATAAACTTTTAGAACCCACTGGGAAATCCTCCTTGGGCCATGAGAAAGTGTCTGCTTCAAAACCCTCGGGAAGAGCCTGATTTTCTCTAACAGAGGTAGGAAAATTACAAGGTAGGAGAAGAAAAAGACGATCTTATGTAGAGCATATTGGAAAAGGAAATGGCAACCCACTCCAGTAGTCTTGCCTGGAGAATCCCATGGACGGAGGAACTTGTTGGGCTACAGTCCATGGGTCGCAAAGAGTCCGACACAACTGAGCGTCTTCACTTTCACTTCACTTGACTATGTAGAGCATATACCCAGGCTGCAATCCGCTGCCAAATCTTCCCTACAATTTCATTGCTCTTAGAAATTATCTATCACTCTTTTTCATATTCACTTTGCACTGAGTGTATATATTGCTGTTTCCTGGTCATGTGAAAGCATTACCAACTCGATGATCTTCTATCTTTCTGCGTTCTTTCTCCAGCCATCACAAGACTGGAGTTCCCTCTCATCACTCAGATCTCAGAAGTGGGAAAGCCTCACAGAAGCCTCCCTGACCATACTACACAGGATAGTCATTACTCAGTCACGTCTGACACCTTCAGTTCAGTTCAATTCAGTCGCTCAGTCGTGTCCGACTTTGCGACCCCATGAATCGCAGCATGCCAGGCCTCCCTGTCTATCACCAACTCCTGGAGATCACTCAAACTCATGTGCATCGAGTCAGTGATGCCATCCAGCCATCTCATCCTCTGCCGTCCCCTTCTCCTCCTGCCCTCAATCTCTCCCAGCATCAGGGTCTTTTCCAATGAGTCAACTCTTCACATGAGGTGGCCAAAGTACTGGAGTTTCAGCTTTAGCATTAGTCCTTCCAATGAACACCCAAGACTGATCTCCTTTAGGATGGATTGGTTGGATCTTCTTGAAGTCCAAGGGACTCTCAAGAGTCTTCTCCAACACCACAGTTCAAAAGCATCAAGTCTTCGGCGCTCAGCTTTCTTCACAGTCCAACTCTCACATCCATACATGACCTCTGCAAAAACCATAGCCTTGACTGGAAGGACCTTTGTTGGCAAAGTAATGTCTCTGCTTTTGAATATGCTATCTAGGTTGGTCATAACTTTCCTTCCAAGGAGTAAGAGTCTTTTAATTTCATGGCTGCTGTCACCATCTGCAGTGATTTTGGAGCCCAAGAAAACAAAGTCTGACATTGTTTCCACTATTTCCCCATTTATTTGCCATGAAGTGATGGAACCAGATGTCTTAGCTTGCTTGATATTTAATACATAGTAGATTTTTTTATTGTTAACATCACTCCTAAATTCTATTATTTTTTATTTGCTGTCATGCTTATTGCATATCTTCCACACTAAAATGTAAGCTCCATTAAGTGAAGGACTTTTATTAATGCTAGGTCGTAAGTCACTAGGTGTTATGAAAGTGATCAGTACATATTTAAAATTCTATTAATATATGTGAATTGCATCATTTTTTACCTGAATTTATTTCATATCAGTTTTCTCTAGTTTTGAGCTATTCTAGCATGTCATATTACTTTAACTTTTCATGAGAGATCAATAGTCTTTAAATTCCTTTTCTCTAAATCAATGCAAAGATACGCCAACATAGAAGAAAATAAGGTTGACAGATTAAAAACAGAAAACTTCAAATAAATATTTGGTTTATATCAAGTATTTTAAATATATTGATCTGAAAGAACCTCTGAAGTATTAATTTAAGAAAATATATTTCACTCTAACATTTCCTATTTAAGGGATAACAAGAGAAATTTGTTATCTCTGTCTAAAAAATCATTCTGATAAATATTTCTAGTTGAATCATGTGAAAATACATACAAACATCTAAATAAAATATTAATATTTTTATAAGCAAAGTGAATGCAAGAAAAATGAAATGGAATGTCAGGATTAAACAGTTAAATAAAATGTCACTTTTATGATTATTTTCCTAACTCCATTCAATTTTTTATAAATTAATTGATGAGTTATAATTAAAGAATTATATAGATGATTCTTCTAATCTCCAATATATGTGTGTATATCTTCAGTATAAATTCAATTTAGTGATGAGAAATATATTCAACTAAGCATATGTTTAAAAATAATCAGGTCTATAAAATAAATAGTGTATGAAATAAGCATCTATAAAATACAATAGATTATTAATACACATGAGATATATATAAATATACAAATACCTATAAGTGGGTAAAGCACATATATATATATATATATACACATACATAATATATATATACTAAATATATCCATGACTCAAAATGATTGTAATCGATGAAAAATTTCTATATACAAAATAGAAATATGAAAAAATATTTGTATGTAATTTGAACTTCTTTCAGATAGCAATTTATTGCTTGCCTGACACAACATTCTCACACACATACTAATGTAATGATTTCAATGTTTTCTCAGGGAATTGTCAGTTTCACTCTTGAACTTCCCTTGATTAATCTATGCGTAAATAACATACTTTCCTCCTTTTATATATTATCTCTTCATATGACTTCTTTAAAACTAAATCTAGTATTGTAGAATAACAAGTGAATTGCTCAAATGATAATTCATCTTTCCATGTTCTCTTGGCCCTTGCTTTCAGTATATGTCACATGGATGCTGCCAAACATTTTTTGCACATCTCTTTCATTGAATCTCTTTTCTGTTTAAAATTCTGTTTCAACATGAATATTCTATGTAATATCCTATATAAGAAATATTTACTACCTTCTCTGTATACCTATGGAAGTTTTTGGTAACTACCATTTTTTTTATGATCTGTGTGTGTGTGTGTGTGTGTGTGTGTGGGTGGGTGGGTGTGTGTTGTGCAGAAGGGCATACAGCATTATAGCTTCTAAATTTAAGCCCAGTTAGGTTTCTAAGTTACTGTTTTACTGAGGTATAATTGATTTATAATAAATTTCACATATTTAAGATATACAAGTTGATTAAGTTTTCAGGTTATATCTTTGCAAACACCACCATAATCAAGATAATAAATGTATCTATGGAGCACTAAATTTCCTCACACTTCTTTTTAATTTTTTCCAGGCATTCTACTCATTCCCACAGAACTAACTTATTGTTATAACTATGCTGCAATAACTATAACTCTTCTGCAATTTTCTGGAAGAGTTTGAGTAGGATAGGTGTTAGCTCTTCTCTAAATCTTTTGTAGAATTCAGCTGTGAAGCCGTCTGGACCTGGGCTTTTGTTTGCTGGAAGATTTCTGATTACAGTTTCAATTTCCGTGCTTGTGATGGGTCTGTTAAGATTTTCTATTTCTTCCTGGTTCAGTTTTGGAAAGTTATACCTTTCTAAGAATTTGTCCATTTCTTCCACGTTGTCCATTTTATTGGCATATAATTGCTGATAGTAGTCTCTTATGATCCTTTGTATTTCTGTGTTGTCTCTTGTGATCTCTCCATTTTCATTTCTAATTTTATTGATTTGATTTTTCTCCCTTTGATTCTTGATGAGTCTGGCTAATGGTCTGTCAATTTTATTTATCCTTTCAAAGAACCAGCTTTTGGCTTTGTTGATGTTTGCTATGGTCTCTTTTGTTTCTTTTGCATTTATTTCTGCCCTAATTTTTAAGATTTATTTCCTTCTACTAACTCTGGGGTCCTTCATTTCTTCCTTTTCTAATTGCTTTAGGTGTAGAGTTAGGTTATTTATTTGACTTTTTTCTTGTTTCTTGAGGTATGCCTGTATTGCTATGAACTTTCCCATTAGCAGTGCTTTTATAGTGTCCCACAGGTTTTGGGTTGTTGTGTTTTCATTTTCTTTTGTTTCTATGCATTTTTAAAAAATTTCTTCTGTGATTTGTTGGTTATTCAGCAGCGTGTTGTTCAGCCTCCATATGTTGGAATTTTTAATAGTTTTCCTCTTGTAATTGAGATCTAATCTTACTGCATTGTGGCCAGAAAAGATGCTGGAATGATTTCAATTTTTTTGAATTTACCAAGGCTAGATTTATGGCCCAGGATGTGATCTATCCTGGAGAAGGTTCCGTGTGCACTTGAGAAAAAGGTGAAATTAATTGTTTTGGGGTGAAATGTCCTATAGATATCAATTAGGTCTAACTGGTCTATTGTATCATTTAAAGTTTGTGTTTTCTTGTTAATTTTCTGTTTAGTTGATCTATCCATCGGTGTGAGTGGGGTATTAAAGTCTCCCACTATTATTGTGATATTGTTAATTTCCCCTTTCATACTTGTTAGCATTTGTCTTACATATTGTGGTGCTCCTATGTTGGGTGCATATATATTTATAATTGTTATATCTTCTTCTTGGATTGATCCTTTGATCATTATGTAGTGTCCTTCTTTGTCTCTTTTCACAGCCTTTGCTTTAAAGTCTATTTTATCGGATATGAGTATTGCTACTCCTGCTTTCTTTTGGTCTCTATTTGCATGGAAAATCTTTTTCCAGCCTTTCACTTTCAGTCTGTATGTGTCCCCTGTTTTGAGGTAGGTCTCTTGTAGACAACATAAATAGGGGTCTTGTTTTTATATCCATTCAGCCAGTTTTTGTCTTTTGGTTGGGGCATTCAGTCCATTTATGTTTAAGGTAATCATCGATAAGTATGATCCAGTTGCCATTTACTTTATTGTTTTGGGTTCAAGTTTATATACCCTTTTTGTGTTTCCTGTCTAGAGAATATCTTTTACCATTTGTTGGACAGCTGGTTTGGTGGTGCTGAATTCTCTCAGCTTTTGCTTGTCTGTAAAGCTTTTGATTTCTCCTTCATATTTGAATGAGATCCTTGCTGGGTACAGTAATCTGGGCTGTAGGTTTTTCATTTTCATCACTTTAAGTACGTCCTGCCATTCCCTCCTGGCCTGAAGAGTTTCTATTGAAAGATCAGCTGTTATCCTTATGGGAGTTCCCTTGTGTGTTGTTTGTTGTTTTTCCCTTGCTGCTTTTAATATTTGTTCTGTTTGATCTTTGTTAATTTGATTAATATGTGTCTTGGGGTGTTTCACTTGGGTTTATCCTGTTTGGCACTCTCTAGGTTTCTTGGACTTGGGTGAATATCTCCTTCCCCATTTTAGGGAAGTTTTCAGCTATTATCTCCTCAAGTATTTTCTCATGGTCTTTCTTTTTGTCTACTTCTTCTGGGACTCCTTTGATTCGAATGTTGGGGCATTTAACACTGTCCTGGAGGTCTCTGAGATTGTCCTCATTTCTTTTAATTCGTTTTTCTTTTTTCCCCTCTGATTCATTTATTTCTACCATTCTATCTTCTAATTCACTAATCCTATCTTCTGCCTCTGTTATTCTACTATTTGTTGCCTCCAGAGTGTTTTTATATCATTTATTGCATTATTCATTATATATTGACTCTTTTTTATTTCTTCTAGGTCCTTGTTAAACCTTTCTTGCATCTTCTCAATCCTTGTCTCCAGGCTATTTATCTGTGATTCCATTTTGATTTCAAGATTTTGGATCATCTTCACTATCATTATTTGGAATTCTTTATCAGGTAGATTCCCTATCTCTTCCTCTTTTGTTTGGTTTGGTGGGCATTTCTCCTGTTCCTTTACCTGCTGGGTATTCCTCTGTCTCTTCATCTTGTTTATATTGGTGAGTTTGGGATGGGCTTTCTGTATTCTGGCAGTTTGTGGAGTTCTCTTTATTGTGGAGTTTCCTTGCTGTGGGTGGGGTTGTACAGGTGGCTTGTCAAGGTTTCTTGGTTAGGGAAGCTTGTGTCAGTGTTCTAGTGGGTGGAGCTGGATTTCTTCCCTCTGGAGAGCAAAGAAGTGTCCAGTAATGAGTTATAAGATGTCAATGGTTTTGGAGTAACTTTGGGCAGCCTGTATATTGGAGCTCAGGGCTATGTTTCTGTGTTGCTGGAGAATTTGTGTGGTGTGTCTTGCTCTGGAACTTGTTGGCCCTTGGGTGGTGCTTGGTTTCAGTGTAGGTATGGAGGTGTTTGATGAGGTCCTGTCAATTAATGTTCCCTGGAGTCAGGAGTTCTCTGGTGTTCTCACGGTTTGGACTTAAGCCTCCTCTTCTGGTTTTCAGTCTTATTTTCACAGTAGCCTCAAGACTTCTTCTATACAGCACCATTGATAAAACATCTAGGTTAAAGATGTAGTTTCTCCACAGTGTTACAGGAAGAAGAAAAGAGGGAGGAGGGAGTTAGAGGTGACCCGAATGAGATGAGGTTGAATCAATAGAGGAGAGAGCAAGCTACCCAGTAATCACTTCCTTATGTGCACTCCACAACTGGACCGCTCAGAAATGTTCACGGAGTTATACAGAGATGAGAAGAGGGAGGAAGGAGACAGAGGTGGCCAGGATGATAAAAGGGGGGAATCGAAAGGAGAGAGACAGATCCAGCCAGTAATCAGTTCCCTAAGTGTTTTCCACCATCTGGAACACACAGAAATTCAGAGTTGGGTAGAGAAGAGAGGGGGTAGGGAGGAGACACAGGCGACCTGGTGGAGAAAAAGGAGAGTCCAAAGGGGGAGAGAGCAGTCAAGCCAGTAATCTCACTCCCAAGTAAAAATGGGTACTGAAGATTGGGTTCTTAAAGGTACAAAATTGATAACAAATACTGAATAGCAAAGATTAAAAATCTAGAGTTTGGAATTTCAAAAATACAATATTAAAGAAAAGAAGAAATAAGAAACAGAAACAAAAGTCACAAAAATTATTATATATATATACATATATATGAAGTTTGCTCTTAAAAAATAGGGTCTTTTTTTTTTTTGCAAAGTAATAGTAGGTTATAAAAGTGAAAATTAAAGGAGTAAAGTCAAAAATTTTTAAAAAAAGAATGATCGTAAAAATAGTAAAAATATATCTAGGACTTTCTCTGGTGTTGTTGTGGGTATTGTGGGGTCAGTTCATTTTTGTATAGTTCCTTGGTCCAGATTATATTTCTCAAGATCTATAGGCCCCTTCCTATGTAATCGGTACTAACAACAGGGTTTTAATCTATTGCACCTGTCACTTCCAAGGTGGGTCCCTCCGTTTTAGCTTCTTCTGTTTGCTGGTCTCTTCAGTGTCTGATTTCTGCCCTGACACAAAGGGGGCGGTGGTGGACACTTATTTTAGGCTCACTTGTTCAGTTGCACTGTGGGGAGGGAGGGATGCTGCAAACAAATAACACTGGTGTGTGCTTGCAGTGCCTCAGCCACACTAGGCCTGCTCCCGCTCACGGCGCATGTACCCTCCCTGCCCACACTGCTCAGGCTCTAGGTTGCTCTGCTGGGAACCATCTGAGGCCAGCCCTGGGTTGCATGCACCTCCCAAGTCTAAGCCGCTCAAGTTCAGGCACTCGGGTAGTCCTCAGAGGCGCAGACTTGGTTGGGCCTTTGTTTTGTGCCCTTCCCAGGTCCAAGCAGCTCAGGTGATGAGGTGTTTGGCGAGCGTGGTCGCTGCAACTTATCACCTCCCCCCGTCCCTGCTGCTCGGTTTTCTTGGTGTACAACCGGTGCACCTTCTCAGGAGGATGTTGACTGTCCAGAACCCTAAGAAGTCTTAGTTAGCAAAGAAGCCTGCTTGCAGTTTGGTAGATAATGTCTCTCTGGGGCTGCAATTGCCCCCTTCCAGCTCTGGCTGCCTGTCACTGGACAGAGATGGTCTGCAGCTGGCTAGTTCTGTTCAGTCCTTTGTTCTGTGCATGGGCCTGGCAGTGTCTTTGGGTTTTTCGCGCGGTAGCTGTCTGGTTTGCTAGCCCATGTTAGTTCGCTCAGATTGCCCTCGGGGCATTCAGGCCAGATCCTTACTCTAAGCAATGCAGTCTGCGCCTCCCTGCCCAGCCCCCACTTGCTAGTGGCGGGTCCAGGTGTCTGCACTGCTTCTCCACTGGAGGAGTTACCACTGGGCTCATAATCTGTGGGTTTTAATTATTTGTTTATTTTTCCTCCCTGTTATGTTGCCCTCTGTGCTTCCAAGGCTTGCCACAGAGTCGGCAGTGAGAGTGTTTCCTCGTGTTTGGAAACCTCTCTTTTTAAGACTCCCTTCCAAGGATGGAGCTCCATCCCTACCTCTTTCGTCTCTTTTTTTTTTGTCTTTTATATTTTTTCCTACCTCCTTTAGAAGACTATGGGCTGCTTTTCTGGGTGCCTGATGTCCTCTGCCAGCATTCAGAAGTAGTTTTGTGGAACTTATTCAGCGTTTAATTGTTCTTTTGATAAATTTGTGGGGGAGAGAGTGGTCTCCCCATCCTATTCCTCCGCCATCTTAGGACCGCCCCTGAACTCTTTTTTAAAAGAGATATAATTGATTTGAGGCTGATGAGGTGGCTCTAGTGGTAAAGAACTTGCCTGCCAATTCAGGAGATATAAGAGACCTGGGCTTGATCCCTCAGTTGGGAAGATCCTCTGGAGGAGGGCATGCCATCCCACTCCAGTATTCTTGCCTGCAGAATCCGATGGACAGAGGAGCCTGGATGGCTACAGTATATGGGTTTGCAGAGTTGGACATGACTGAAGCAACTTAACACGTGTATTTTGGTCTTCCCAGGTGGCTTTCATGGCAAAGAACCCGCCAGCCAATGCAGGAGTTGTAAGAGATGTGGGTTCAATCCCTGGGTCAAGAAGATCCCTTGGAAGAGGACAAGGCAACCGACACCAGCATTCTTGCCTGGAGAAACCCATAGACTAGCTATAGTGGGCTATAGTCCATAGGGTTGCAAAGAGTTAGACACGACTGAAACGACTTAGCATGCATGCATAGCTGATTTAGAAAACTGTAATAGTTTCAGTTGTACAACACTGTAATTCAACATTTTTATAGATTATCCATTTAAATTTATTGCATAAGAATGGCTATGTTTCCCGTTGTTGTGCAATGTATCATTGCTGCTTACCTATTCTATACATAGTAGTTTGTATGTCTTAGGCCTATAACCCTATCTTGTACCTCGTCCCTTCCTTTTCTCAATGGGTAGCCACTAGTTTGTTTTCTACATCTACAAGCCTATTTCTGTTTTGCTAAATACATTCATTTTACTTTTAGATTCCTTACATAAGAGGTAACACATAGTGTTTGTATTTGTCTGACTAATTTCACTAAGTATATTAAGTTCTAGACCCATCTGCATTGTTGCAAGTGGCAGAATTCTATGAATTTCTATAAAAGTTTCTAGGCCCACCTTCATTGTTGAAAATGACCATTGTTTTTTTACAGCTGAGTAATATTCTATTGTGTGTGTATATACATGGAAAAGGTAAGTTTTCATTCCAATCCCAAAGAAAGGCAATGCCAAAGAATGCTAAAACTACCACACAATTGCACTCATCTCTCATGCTAGTAAAGTAATGCTGTAAATTCTCCAAGCCAGGCTTCAGCAATACATGAACCATGAACTTCCAGATGTTCGATCTGGTTTTAGAAAAGTCAGAGGAACCAGAGATCAAATTGCCAACATCCACTGGATCATCAAAAAAGCAAGAGAGCTCCAGAAAAACATCTATTTCTGCTTTATTGACTATGCCAAAACCTTTGACTGTGTGGATCATAATAAACTGTGGAAATTCTTCAAGAGATGGGAATACAAGACCATCTGACCTGCATCTTGAGAAACCTGTATGCAGGTCAGGAAGCAACAGGCAGAACTGGACATGGAACAACAGACTGGTTCCAAAAAGGAAAAGGAATATGTCAAGGCTTTATATTGTCACCCTGCTTATTTAACTTATATGCAGAGTACATCATGAGAAATGCGGGGCTGGAAGAAGCACAAGCTGGAATCAAGATTTTTGGGAGAAATATCAATAACCTCAGATATGCAGATGATACCACCCTTATGGCAGAAAGTAAAGAGGAACTAAAGAGCCTCTTGATGAAAGTGAAAGTGGAGAGTGAAAAAGTTGGCTCAAAGTTCAACATTCAGAAAACGAAGATCATGGCATCTGGTCCCATCACTTCATGGGAAATAGATGATTAAACAGTGGAAATAGTGTCAGACTTTATTTTGGGGGGCTCCAAAATCACTGCAGATGGTTATTGCAGCCATGAAATTAAAAGACGCTTACTCCTTTGAAGGAAAGTTATGAACAACCTAGAAGGCATATTAAAAAGCAGAGACATGACTTTGCCAACAAACGTCCGTCTAGTCAAGGCTATGGTTTTTCCAGTGGTCATGTATGGATGTGA
>NW_024070213.1:58707625-58782625 GCF_014754425.2 Oryx dammah | reverse complement strand
TTTTCCAGCGGATCTTCCCAACCTAGGAATCAAACCTGCATCTCCTGTGTCTCCTGCTTTGGCGGGCCAGTTCTTTTACCACTAGTGCCACCTGCTACAGTAACATCCTAATGGGTCTGTTTGAATCAAGCCTGTGTTTTGCAGCACATTTCTCCCATTTTAAAGTTCACATTTGTACCATTTTTAATGTTCATATATTTGTACCACATGTAATGTTCACATTTGTACCACATTTAATGTTCACATATTCCCATCTCTCTCCTTTTAACGTTGTAATTATCATTTTTGAAAACCACCCCACTAACCACACACTATTGCTAATATAATAGCTGGCATCCAATTTTTCTGCACTATGGCATAAACACACATTTCAAATCTTTTTTTTCTTTTTAATAGCCCTCCGATCATGATGTGGACATTCTCAAGTACAAGATATGCCTCAGGACACCTTCCATACCATTTCCCATAACTATTCAGGATGAGAAGTGAAAAAAATTGTTATTTTCACTAGCTAACATTGGACATTACTTTGCCAACAAAGGTCCAGGCAATAGTACTGGAGTAGGCTGCCATTTCCTTCTCCAGGGGATCTTCCCAACACAGGGATTGAACCCAGGTCTCCCACATTGCAGGCAGATTCTTTACCAGCTGAGCCACAAAGGAAACCCAAGAACAGTGGAGTGAGTAGCCTATCCCTTCTCCAGCGGATCTTCCCAACCCAGGAATCCAGCCAGGGTCTCTTGTATTGCAGGTGGATTCTTTATCAACTGAGCTATCAGGGAACTATCAACTTCACAACTGTGCAGTTAAGTGTTATTCAGAAGGAAATGGATAGGGGACCTATTTTTATCAACTGCCAACTCTAATTTCTCCAATTACATATAATAAGCCTAAAGGAAGATGTTTTGATATTTTGTTTCTTTGCATATTTTCCATGAATACCCAATATCAGAGTGCAACCCTCGTTTTAAATATATAGTATATAGTGACTAACACTAATGCTATCTATGGTTAGTTATTATTAATCACTTTGTATTATAAACCTCAGTAAATGAGTATTTTATTTTCTAAAAAGTAATTTACAATATAGACTATACTAAGAATCAGAGGAGAAGGGGACGGCAGAGGATGAGATGGTTGGATGGGATCACTGACTCAATGGATATGGGTTTGAGTGGACTCTGGGAGTTGGTGATGGACAGGGAGGCCTGGCATGCTGCAGTTCGTGGGGTTAAAAAAGAGTCAGACATGACTGAGCAACTGAACTGAACTGAAGAACAGTAGTATTTGCGGGTTAATGAGACTAACCAAAGCTATGGTTCATGCCATGATCAATGTAAAGTCAGACTCAGATTGTAAAAGAGCCCAGGTAGAAGACAGAAAAAAATATTTGAACCTTGAAGATGGAGTTAATATTCAGAGAGACAGACAGATGAAGAGAGGTAGATTTCAATAAATCAGGTGGGTAGTATTAAGGTAAGTATAGGAAATAGGCTCTGCTACAGTGGCTATGAGGGCTTCCTGGTGGCTCAGCAGTAAAGAATCTGCCTGCAATGCAGGAGACCTGGGTTCAATCCCTGGTGGGAGAAGATTCCCTGGAGGGGGGCATGGCAACTCACTTCAGTATGCTTCACTGGTGAATCCCATGGACAGAGGACCCTGGTGGGCTATAGTCCATAGGGTCACAAAGAGTTGGGCATGACTGAAGCCACTGAGCACGCACACACACACAGTGGCTATAAATGGCTAATATTTATAGCTTCTCTGTACCATGCTGCACACCACAAACAATTTCAGTGGTAGTTATGGGTGGCTCTGACAGATGTTTTCTTAATTTCATTATCTGAAATTAGTTATGCATCTTTTACCACTTTGACATTTCTACACAACCAATCTTTCCTAAACTTAGTGTCCAAAAACAACAAACTTCTATTATTTCTCAGGAGTCTACAGTTCAGCTAGGAGGTTCTGCTGATCTGGTCTGGATTTTACCACATTTGGGGAAATCAATTGGCTATAAGCTGATCTTGAATGCTTCAGTTGGAATGAAGGAGCTCTGCTTAAGTATATCTTTTTTCCAGCAGGTTAGCCTTGTCTTGTTTCTCATGAGAATCACATGGTCCAAGAGATAGAGGATGTGTGCTTGGTTTCTTGACTCTTACACTTTAGCACAACATTTCTTTAGTCACATTCCTTTCACAAGAGCAAGTCACAGGTCTAGATTAGATTCAAAGGATGGAAAAAATAGGCATTTCTCCAATGGAGGTCAAAAATCACATTCTAAAGAATATGACCACCTGTCTATTCATCACCACACAGTTAATGAGGAATTACCTAATTACTTTCAAAACTGTGATGTGTATTAGTATATCCTAGGGCTTTTGCAATCAAATTATCACAAAGGAAGTGGCTTACAACAATTGAAATTTACTCTCTCACAGATCAGGAGGCAAGAAGTCTGAAACCAAGCTATGAGCAGGATGGGAACTTGCCAACGATCCCAGTGTTCCTGGCATATAACTACATCTCTTCAGCTCATGCCTCCATCTTCACATGGCTGTGTTTCCTACAGGTCTGTATATCTCTGTGTCTCTAAATCTTTCCTTATGTAATGATACTAGTCATTGGATTTATCACCCACTCTAATCCATTAGAGCTTCCCTGTGGCTCAGCTGGTAAACAATCTGCCTGCAAAGCAGGAGACTAGGGTTCAATCCCTGGGTTGGGAAGATCCCTGAAGAAGGGAAAGGCTACCCACTCCAGTATTCTGGCCTAGAGAATTCCATGGACTGTATAGTCCATGGGGTTACAAAGAGTCGGACACGATTCAGTGACTTTCACTTTCAATCTATTATAACCTCACCTTCATCTGATTGTAAATACTCTATTTCCAAATAAGGTAGGACTTCAGCATATCTTTTGGGGGACACAAATCAGTCCACAAGAGTGATCATATATATTTTATCAAAAGTGCTTCAGTTCAGTTCAGTTCAGTCGCACAGTCGTGGCCAACTCTTGGCGACCCCACGAATCGCAGCAAGCCAGGCCTCCCTGTCCATCAACAACTCCCGGAGTTCACTCAGACTCACGTCCATCGAGTAGGTGATGCCATCCAGCCATCTCATCCTCTGTCATCCCCTTCCCCTCCTCCCAGCATCAGGGACTTTTCCAATGAGTCAACTCTTCACATGAGGTGGCCAAAGTATTGGAGTTTCAGCTTTAGCATCATTCCTTCCAAAGAACACCCAGGGCTGATCTCCTTTAGAATGGACTGGTTGGATCTCCTTGCAGTCCAAGGGACTGTCAAGAGTCTTCTCCAACACCACAGTTCAAACGCATCAATTCTTTGGCGCTCAGCTTTCTTCACAGTCCAACTCTCACATCCATACTTGACCACTGGAAAAACCATAGCCTTGACTAGACGGACCTTTGTTGGCAAAGTAATGTCTCTGCTTTTGAATATGCTGTCTTAGGTTGGTCATAACTTTCCTTCCAAGGAGAAAGCATCTTTTAATTTCATGGCTGCAGTCACCATCTGCAGTGATTTTGGAGCCAAAAATAAATAAATAAAGTCTGACACTGTTTCCACTGTTTCCCCATCTATTTCCCATGACGTGATGGGACCGGATGCCATGATCTTCATTTTCTGAATGTTGAGCTTTAAGCCAACTTTTTCACTCTCCACTTTCACTTTCACCAAGAGGTTTTTTAGTTCCTCTTCACTTTCTGCCATAAGGGTGGTGTCATCTGCATATCTGAGGTTATTGATATTTCTCCCAAAAATCTTGATTCTAGCTTGTGCTTCTTCCAGCCCCACATTTCTCATGATGTACTCTGCATATAAGTTAAATAAGCAGGGTGACAATATACAGCCTTGACATACTCCCTTTCCTATTTGCAACCAGTCTCTTGTTCCATGTCCAGTTCTAACTGTTGCTTCCTAACCTGCATATAGGTTTCTCAAGAGGCAGAAAAGTGCTTAAGATAAATCAAATTCTCTTATATATGATTGTTACATATATATGCAAAAAAAATTTGCCTCTCATTTCAAAATGTTCATTCCATAGGCTTCTGTGTAAGATATTTTGATGGAACTCATAGGTAAATTCAGTCAAATGACATTTGCTTCCTGAATTGTTTGATTTTTTTATTCATTAGAATTTTTCATTTTTAAAAAACAAACTGACTTTTGATGATTTACATAGGAGAAATATGGAAAACATATTTAGAAGCCTACTACATAGAAATGGAAAAGAAAATGTAAGAAAAAGCAGGGTTGTTGTGAAAATTTAAATTTATACTCCAGAATCAGTTGTGTAAATACCCTGCTGTGGCACAACTATCATCTGAATGCCATGGCATAAGCTTGCACCCCGAGTACTGGACACGGGGACCTGCCACAGTCACTGTCATCTCCTTTGTTCCTGGACACTGGGAGCCACTGGCTTCATGTGAATCCCCACTGTCCTGTCTCTTTACATGGTTAAATTGCAATTCAAAATATGATTAATTGAGCTTAAGTTACATATGTTCAAACTAGCCATAAGGGAATCTGGTAAATCATGGTTTATCCAGCCTTCACCCCTTCTCCATGCCCTTAGAATCATAAAATGAGGAGTCCAGAGGCTAAGTGATCCATAGATAACTCCTGCCCCCTCCATTCTGAATATATTAAATTGTAATAGCACAATAAAAACTAAAATGACTTTCTGAAATCTTGGACAGAAATGAAAATTCATGGAGGATAAATACTCAGTATTGGGTTCTGAATTCAAATTAGTGATTGTCTATCAAGTCTGTAGGTTTTATTTCACAGTGAATCACCATGTTACATACATTTTATTCTCTATACTACCTGAACTTTCACAGAACTCACTATCAGTATTTATAATAAGTTTATAAATGTACATGTATTTGTTATTATAATATTGACTTTGGAAGTTAAGAATTTTGCTTTATGTCATCATTATATAATTGTATTTTTACTAGCTAATTGTTCTTAAGTTATGCCTCTTAACCAAATCTAAAATTCCTTTAGGACAATTTTATTTATTTCATGTTAAAATATAAATATAAACTATGATATACATTGGATTGGATTCATTAATTTCACTAGAGTGCCACTGAAATAAACCACACAAACTTTTTAAGCTATACTGAAATATGAAATATGTTTGATTACTTTTTCTTCTTACCTCAGCTCCCATATATGTAACAGGATTGGATACTATGCAAACTAAGCAAACTAGCTAATTCTTTTCTTATGTGTACCAGGTTTGGCATTGGAGGACATCCTCTAATACTCAAACTTAAGGACATTTAAAGGAAATATTTCCATAATTGCCTGTAAATAACAATGTGGGGACATATATTTGAAAGCCATCTATGAAACTGAAAACAAAGGAATGACTCTATGCAAAACGTTTTCTGCAAAAATCTCAATGATATCATCATAGTAACAATGATGAAAATATATGGCCCAAAGTAAACCCTGGGGCTTCCCTTGAAGCTCAGTCAGTAAAGAATCCACCTGCAATTCAGGAGACCCGGTTCGATTCCTGGGTTGGGAAGATTCCACTGGAGAAGGAAATGGCAACCTCTTTCTTGCCTGGGAAATCTCATGGACAGAGGAGCCTGGTGAGTTACAATCCAAGGGGTTGCAAGAGTCAGACACAACTGAAAGAATAAACCACTACCACAGATCCTGGAATTACTGTTAGTAAAGAAAACGTTAAACAGCACTGGTTTGAGAGGAAAAACTCATCAAATCAATCTTTCCAATTACAACTCTAGATATAATAATGACTTCGTTAATTAGCTTTTGGAACACTAAAGAAACAAAATCAAATGCCCCTGTTGGCTCAGTGGATAAGAATTTGCCTGCCAATGCAAGGAACATGCAGTTCCATCCGGTCCAGAAAGATTCCATATCCTGTGGAGCAACTGAGCCCATGCTCCATGGCTCCTCTAGAGCCCACAGACGGCATCAAAAGAAACCACCACAATGAGAAGCCCACGCACCACGAGGAAGAACAATCCCCACTTCATGCAACTACAGAAAGCCCATGAGTAGCAGCAAAGTCCCAGTGCAGCCAAGATAAATAAATAAAAATTTATAAAAATAGAAACAAATCAACTTGTAAATTGAGGCTGAAAAGTTTTTTAAAATCATCTCCATGAAGATCTTGCAGTTAAGCGACTTTTATCAATTTTAATAAAACTATTTGAAACATAATAATTATAAATTCTCTGTAAAAACTTGTAGACTATCAATCACACAGAATATGCAATAGGTATATGATTTATGAACATTTTTGCTTTCATCTTATAGAAGAAATTAATTTGCATTTCAATCAGAAGGGAGTATATGCGTAACTATAATATGTGGGGTCCACCCCATATTTTCTGTTAGTCGCTAAGAGTCGCTGAGCGACTTCACTTTCACTTTTCACTTTCATGCCCTGAAGAAGGAAATGGCAACCCACTCCAGTGTTCTTGCCTGGAGAATCCCAGGGACTGCAGAGCCTGGTGGGCTGCCGTCTATGGGGTCGCACAGAGTCGGACACGACTGAAGCAATTTAGCAGCAGCAGCAGCAACAGTAATATTATCAAACAACCAGATAGTGTTTACCATGTATCAGGTGCTCTCATAAGTTCTTTTAATATATTGCTTATTTTATTCTTCTCTATATTTGATTATGCTAGTTTATTAAATGCATACACATGCACTACTCAATAGATTTAAGAATCTCACAATTTACTTCTGAGTCACATAAAGCTAGTAGGAAACCACTGCAATAGAGTCTTGCCAGAGGGTCATTGAACTTAGTAACATTAATTTTAAAATATTTGAGTTAGGCTTAAAAAATTAAAAGGCCACTGAAACAGAAATATGTAAAGGAACTGATATTTCCTGCCCCAAATTCCAGTTATATTCAATGGATACAAACTTCAGGGAATCACAATTAAACAAAATAGTCAAAACAAGTTGGAAATTTGACTTTTAAATTTTCTTGAAAATTGACAAAGAATGATTGAGAGTCGTTATTGCTTAAAGAAAAAATTGTAAAATTGAAAAAAAAAAACCCACTGGCTAACAAAGACTTAGAGCAACTGATATCATTTTATATAAACTGCATATTCAAAGTCAATATATCCTTATGCTAGTGGAAATATGATATTTTTCAAAAATTAAATTATTCATTTTGTTCTTCTATGCTGTCTCAAGGTGCTTTCATGCCTGAAAGGCCAAATTATCATCTAAGTGGGGACTTTATCATGATGAAAATGTGACTAGAGACATTTAACAGGTTAAGATATTGGACTTCAAATTCAAAAGAGTATGAATTCAAATTCTCGGGACCACCTCTGCATAACTCTTTGCCTTTTCAAATTAATTTTCTGACCCTAATTTTTCTTTTACAAAAAATAAATGCAAAGAAAATCTATCTCTTGGGTTGTTGCAGGTGCATTTATTAAAGGCAGTGACTTGAAAAATCATGTTAGCTATTACTAACTTTACTCTTTTCATTTACAATATTGTCAAGCAAAGATTGTTGTTTAAATTCTAATAGCTGATTGTGGTGCAGGAGAACTCTTGAGAGTCCCTTAGACTCCAAGGAGATCAAACCAGTCAATCCTAAAGGAAATCAATCCTGAATATTCATTGGAAGAACTAATGCTGAAGCTGAAGCTCCAATACTTTGGCTATGATACGAAGAGCCGACTCATCGGAAAAGATCCTTATGCTGGGAAAGACTGAAGGCAAAATGAGAAGGGAACAGCAGAGGATGAGACGATTAGACAGTGTCACCAATTCAATGAACATGAATTTGAGCAACTTCTGGAATACAGTGAAGGACAGGGAGGCCTGGATTCATGGGGTCACAAGGAGTCAGACACAACAACTGAACAACAACAACAACAAATAGCTGATTAATCCAAATTAATAGCGGATTTAGCCAATGACCAAAGAAGTCCAGAAGCATGTTAACAACTATTAAAACTAAGGTGATTTTTTTTTAAGTAACCTCATTTAAACTCACCAATCTTATAAAGGATTTGCACCATGAATTTTTGGCAACTACAAATCTTTACCTTTCATTATCTTTTAAAAATTCACTTAAAACACATTACATGATAGTCTTTGCATCACATTAAATGCAGAATATACAGTGGTTTGTGGCAGATATTTTCATTTAACTTTCATAACTTTTCCCATCCTGATCTGTGCTCCAGAAAGCTGTCCATTATATTGCACCAGTGGACACTCTTGCCCTCTGTCTCAAATTGGTTTGATCAAGATACCAGCAGTAGATGTAAGAGAGTCAGAGCAGAATTAGGCCGAGATGGTCGCCTTTCTCTATTAAAGAAAAAAGCTTCCAATGAGCAGCTTTTTCTGAGTTTTAACATTCTCTAAAGCAAATGGCAACCCACTCCAGTACTCTTGCTTGGAAAATCCCATGGACAGAGAAGCCTGCTAAACTACAGTCTATGGGACCGCAAAGAGTCAGACACGACTTAGCGACTTCACTTTCTTTCTTTTCAAAGCTCCAGTTAATACCTCTTCTCTTTGCCTTTCAGGTCAAGAGACATAGAATTTCCATCATATGAGCTGCCCCACAATTTGTTAATCAGTTCGGTTCAGTTCAGTTCAGTCACTCAGTCATGTCCAACCCTTTGCGACCCCATGAACTGCAGCACACCAGGCCTCCCTGTCCATCATCAGCTCCCGGAGTCTACCCAAGCCCTTGTCCATTGAGTCGGTGATGCCATCCAACCATCTCATCCTCTGTCATCCCCTTCTCCTCCTGCCCTCAAACTTTCCCAGCATCAGGGTACTTTCAAATAAGTCAGCTCTTCACATCAGGTGGCCAAAATATTGGAATTTCAGCTTCAACATCAGTCCTTCCATTGAACACCCTGGACTGATCTCCTTTAGGATGGACTGGTTGGATCTCCTTGCAGTCCAAGGGACTCTCAAGAGTTTTCTCCAACACCACAGTTCAAAAGCATCAATTCTTCAGTGCTCAGCTCTCTTTATAGTCCAACTCTCACATCCATACATGACCACTGGAAAAACCATAGCCTTGACTAGACAGACCTTTGTTGGCAAGTAATGTCTCTGCTTTTTAATATACAGTGTAGGCTGGTCATAACTTTCCTTCCAAGGAGTAAGCGTCTTTTAATTTCATGGCTGCAATCACCATCTGCAGCAGTCTTGCAGCCCAGAAAAATAAAGTCAGCCACTGTTTCCACTGTTTCCCCATCTATTTCCCATGAAGTGATGGGACCCGATGCCATGATCTCAGTTTTCTGAATGTTGAAAACTTCAACATTGAGCTTTAAGCCAACTTTCACTCTCTTCTTTCACTTTCATCAAGAGTCTCTTTAGTTCTTCTTCACTTTCTGCCATAAGGATGGTGTCATCTGCATATCTGAGGTTATTGATATTTCTCCTGGCAATCTTGATTCCAGCTTGTTCTTCTTCCAGCCCAGCGTTTCTCATAATGTGCTCTGCATAGAAGTTAAATAAGCAGGGTGACAATATACAGCCTTGACGTACTCCTTTTCCTATTTGGAATCAATCTGTTTTTCCATGTCCAGTTCTAACTGTTGCCTCCTGAGCTGCATATATGTTTCTCAAGAGCCAGGTCAGGTAGTCTTTTTTGTGAATTTGTGAATAATCCCCTCATAAAGGAACTCAGTTATCCCAGTCTGAGCTGGGACTCTGACTGAGACACTGATATCCACCCATCATAGTAAGTGACCCTGACCAGAGCAAATCTTCCACTCCTTCAAAGCTTTTGTTCATGGGTTCTGGTGCTCCTACTTTGTCTAGAAAAACTTGACACAATTTAATTCAAAGCACATCTAACTTCTGCAAGACTTTTCGAGTGATCGTCCTCTTGACTGCCCCCTTTACTTCATTGTTCCTTAGGCTGTAGATGATGGGGTTTAACATCGGGGTGATGACAGTGTAGGACAATGACACTAGCTTCTTGCTCTCGGGAGACTGGGTGGATTTGGGCCGTAGGTAGGTCAAGCTGGCTGTTCCATAGAAAAGGGACACCACAATGAGGTGAGATGAACAAGTGGAGAATGCCTTCTGGCGACCGGTAGCAGAGGGCATCATCAGGATGGTTTTAATAATGCGAGTGTAGGAGACCAAAATGAGGGAAAAGGGAAACATAATAAATAGTAGTGTGGAGGCCAGTGCTTGCATTTCATACATGGTTGTATCCTCAGTGACTAGTTTCAACACCGGGGGACCATCACAAAAGAAGTGGTCTATGGTGCTTGGTCCACAGAAAGGATGGGCCATCAACCAAGCTGTCTGTAGCATAGACACAGGAACACCAGACATCCAAGAACCTACAGCCATCCACAAACATAGGGACCTATTCATTATGACTGAATAGCGGAGAGGATTACAGATGGCTACAAAGCGATCATAAGCCATCATAGAGAGGAGGAAACATTCAGAGCTGCCAAAGAAGAAAAAGAAGTACATCTGGGTACCACAGCCTACAAAAGAGATGCTTTTCCTTGGGGATACTAGATCTACCAACATCTTTGGCACCATGACCAAGGTGAAACAGACTTCAAGAAGTGACAAGTTCCTGAGAAAGAAGTACATGGGTGTTTGAAGAGCAGGATCCATAATGGAAACTGTGACAATGAGGAAGTTACCCAACAAAGTGACTGTATAGATGACCAGGAACAAAACAAAGAGGGAAACTTGCATCTCAGGCTTGTTTGTAAAACCACGAAGAATAAATTCAGTCACTTGGGTGTGATTTTCACAGATCATATCTTAGACCAGTTTCTCTCTAATAATCAAAGTATATGTGTCAAAGGATCAAAAAATATTCTTTAAATGTATATATAACGTCAAATATAATAATAATAAAATTCATAAATGTATCTTTGTTCTCAGTTGTCTTACCATTCTATTTCTCTGAAACAGAATATCTACAATAAGATTAAATCAGAGCAAAGAAATAATTTTCATGAATACCACTTGTCACCTAGGTGCAGTTTGTCTCTCACCAGTGATGACAGTCTGCAGCTCATGTTCTTCATCAGAGGCATGTAGAAAGAGTTTGGGCAGCTAATAACTAAAATAGAATCACTTAATAATTTTTAAAAATATATCCAAGAGATATTCAAGAGGCAAAAAGATAAAAATTGGGCTAGTTTGACTCTTTAAATCTTAGATTATAAATGATATATTTCTACCAAATGGAGTGCATTTTATACAATACACTACTCCATCCAGTACACATACACATATACACATCCATACATATATACACATATAAATTATATACACATGTAGGTACACATATATGTATATATGAGGGAACCTTAGTAAATAAACATAGATAAACAAATAAACATAACAGGTACTTATGATTTTAGTACTTTGTGCAGTCCTCACGGGACTGCTAATTTATGTGATTTTTCCTTTTTTTTAATATAAATTTATTTAATTGGAGGTAATTACTTTACAATATTGTATTGGTTTTGCCATACATCAACATGAATCCACCACAGGTATACACATGTTCCCCATCCTGAACCCCTCTCCCTCCTCCCTCCCTGTACCATCCCTCTGGGTCCTCTCAGTGCACCAGCCCCAAGCATCCAGTATCATGCATCTAACCTGGACTGGCGATTTGTTTCATATATCATATTATACATGTTTCAATGCCATTCTCCCAAATCATCCCTCCTCTCACAGGTATAGTCATGTCATTTGAATTGGGCTTTATAAAAATAGCAAACTTCTGAACAAACATAACCTGCAATCCAGAAGTCCTCCTTCCAGTACTCATCTCAATCCCAATCCATCAAAATAGTTCTGCTTCCCACTGTGATGTGACTTTGTTAAATTAACATGTTAAATGGAGCTCAGGGGCGTAGATGGTGAGCCCTGACTCAACAAAAGATCACAAAGGAAAGTGAAATGAAGTTTATTACTCAGATTCTGGAGGAGGAGCTATAGGGAGAAGCCAAGGCAAGAGTGCAGGCATAAAGAAAGGCTGAATGTGAGGTGTATGCCTTTATTATGGTCCAAAGGTGGAGTATTTTGAAGTTCCTTGGCTGAGGCCAGATTGGTTAATTCAAACCAAAAAATTCAGGATTTTGGTATGCTTCCCGTGAGTTTTTTTTTTTTTTCCCCCTAAGGGGGTACAAGGAAAAGGTCCTCCCTGGGAGACAGGGGCAACTGTTTATAACAAGGACATTTGGGGTATCATATCAGAAAGTTACATTTACTTATGACTCTTGGGCTGTTATCTAGAGTATGTGTTCAGGGGAGGGGTTAATATCAGTTTAAAGTCCCTGCAAATCAGGGACCGATAATGAGTCAGCAGTATTATGAATTAATTTACCTAAATTCTCAACAGACTGTCAGTTTTCTCCAAAACTGCATGGACAAAGTGGGAGCTAGTCCCTTACTACTGTGTATCCACTAAAAGTCCACTCATGGAATTACTAATTCAATTAGTATTATCTCAAACACAATATTTTCTTTAGAGTAAAACTTTTTTTTTTTTATTTTTCCTTTCAGTATATTCTGTTTACTTTTTTAAATTTTTTAATATAAATTTATTTATTTTAATTGGAAGTTAATTACTTTGATTGAAAGTACAATTATATAAATATTTTCTATACAGATCTTACTCAACAACAGCATATCAAATGTTAGGGATCACAAAAATATATGTTGGAAAACATCTATTTATAAAGCTACATTGGAGCTGAGCTGAACAATGTTTCCACTTTTTCAAATATTGGGGCTATTCAAGTATTAAGTATTAGATCGATTATTTTGATCTAATATTGATATTAGGTAAAATTGATAAGCAATTGATCTAAGTATTAGATCAATTATTTTATAAAACATTTTTCAAATTTAATTAAAAAATCTTAGTTTATTTTATAGTCCAATCATGTTTAACACAGATTTCTCTGAAAGTAAGGAGTTTGAAGTAAGACCTTTTGAAGAATTCTATTTTAATTCTACTCCAGTGATATATGTACTTTGGTAATGTCTCACCTATTTCACTTACCACAAGTTCTCAAACCAATATCCTCTGCAACATAAGGAAAGGAACTGGTCATCCCAGGCTGCGCATACTGATGGTACTCCAGAATAATAGGTTAAGAGACACGACAGTGACTGTGACCACTACCTTTCACCACGATTGCAAATTCTGCTTCAGTATCATTCACATCAACAGTAACAATAACAACATTATTCCTGGTATATTTAGAAAAACTTATAAATAGCTTCGGAGGCTTCCCAAGTGTCTCACTGGTAAAGAATCCACCTGCCAAAGCTGGAGATGTGAGTTCAATCCCTGGGTCAGGAAGATCACCTGGAGAAGGAAATAACAACCTACTCTAGTAATCTTGCCTGGGAAATCCCATGGACAGCGGAGCCTGGTGGGCTACAGTCCATGGGGTCACAAAGAGTCGGACAGGACTGAGAAACTATAAAGCCACAGCAGCATAAATGGTTTCAGATGCATTATCATGTTCACCAGCATTTTGTAACAATTCTAAATTCACTGTGACTCTAAATATACTCCATCATTTGTCTGAGGAAAAAAAAGATGAGAATTGAATAAGGTATCAAGATTTTATAATAGTCCAACAATTTTAATGTATCTCTAAAATACCTCAACCACTGCTGCTTCTCAGATTTCTAATACTGACGTGGCAGAAAACAATAACAGGTTTAATATCTAGTCCTGGAGTGACCAAGGTCTATAACGTAACATCCACGGTCTCCACTGTGAGATAGGAATAAGGCAAGCCAAGAAGATGATCAGTTTCTTTACTTGATAATCAATGATATACATATTCTACCTTGTGTGCTGCTGCTGCTGCTAAGTCGCCTCAGTCGTGTCCGACTCTGTGCGACCCCATAGACGGCAGCCCACCAGGCTCCCCTGTCCCTGGGATTCTCCAGGCAAGAACCCTGGAGTGGGTTGCCATTTCCTTCTCCAGTACATGAAAGTGAAAAGGGAAAGTAAAGTCGCTCAGTTGTGTCCAACTCTGTGCGACCCCATGGACTGTAGGCCACCAGGCTCCTCCACCTTGTGTAGGCATATTTAAATTCAATAAAGTTTTGGAGAACTAGAAATTTTTACTGTAACAAAATATACCTCCAAATATCCCTCCCCTCTTTCTATATCCTTAAAAAAAAAAAAAACTGTTTACATTGCATATATCTTCTAAAAATCAAAAGATTCATCGGCAGTAATGCTGCAGTAACTACCACAAATTTATAGTGATGCCTTTTTTCAAAACTTGTAAACTGTGGATGAGTTAGCAGGATTGCTACATAGCTCTAGAGAATGCATTATTTTATTTATTGCGTGGAATTCTAAAAATTTAATGACATTTACTTAAGTCCACTAATTTTTGAACTATGTTTTGAGACCAAAGAGTTTTTCACTTGCAATTAAGCAGGCCAGCTTCAAAATTTTCTGGAAAATCTGCCAGCTTTCTCATAAATACATGTTTCCTCATAAAAATCATTATAAATCATTCAGCTTCTTTAACTGGAACAGCACTTCTAAGAACCTAAAATATCAATTAGTAAAAATTGGAGAGCAAATAACCCTCAAACCTGAATTGAAAATACATTGCATGGTTATAATACATAGCATTTCTTAAATAGACAAGCACTGTTTTCTTAATATTCTCTTCCTCAGCATTCTGTAGATTTCTAGACAGAAAAAAACACTCTATTGTTTTTGGTTTTACTTAATAAAGCATCAGGCTATTCCTTTTTTCATGTATAAATAAGCTTATAGGTTTACTTTTCTTAAGATGATTTTGTTGTATATAGATGCATAGATAAAAGTAGTTTTATGGGGGGAATTGAGGAACAAAATAAATCATACAGAAATATCTGGATATATCTTACCAAATAAAACTCCATATTTCTTAATTAGAAGTATAATAATTTTTTAAGATAAGTAATATCTTGTGAGAATTGTAAACTGATCTTGAAATCTGTCACATCTCAAATTTTCAGAATTAAGCAAATAACTTTGACAGGTTAACCTACTTTGCATTGGCACTAAATGGTTGATATACTCCTGTAATAGTATTTAAGTGTGATTGGCCTTGGGGAAAATGATCCTTGGGATATTAGAAGTGACTGCTGCTGATTAAACAATGTTCTACCTCATAGGGGTGAATATTGAATTTTCAAGAAACTGTTTGTATTTTAAGTCATAATGGCTGCCATTCAATATGTATTTCTTAATAATAGCTATTTGTGGTGGGTCTGTAGGGTACACTGGTCAATCCCTTGGGATTACAATTATTAATACGCTAAGACTATGTGAGGAACATAGATTGTAGCTTTCCCTGTAGAATTTTTTGTGGGATAGATTTTGGCCACAAAATGATAGAATAATTTTGTACCACATCCTTTAAATTTAAAATTTTGTTTTTAATTCATTTTAAAATTTTATTTTTAAGTATATATTTTTACTAATAATCTTTTTAAGCGATTAAACTGTGCAAGTTAAAATGATTATTGGTATGTGTTTATTTTTTTTTTAGTATGTGTTTATTGTTGTTTTATACATCAAATAGTTTGCCTACTGTTTTGTTTAACCATGAGAAAACTGTAAATAGTTTCAAGATTCATATACTGTTTCATGAAAGCAATATCTTATAATAACTAACATAGTTATTGTCATAAAGTGATAAACATTTCTTTCTTTCTTTTTTTAATCCTTAGAATGTATTCTCCTTGCAATTTCAAAAGCTATTTCAATTTAGTGGGCAGAGACATAACATTATTATTTGAAGTGTTTTTCAATGAGCTAACAAAGCTGTATTTTATTATATTTGTTGTAGAACCAATTCATACTAAATATAAAGTTAAAATAGTCACAAATTAGCACAGCAAAAATGCTTCCCAAAAGTTTTAACAAAATGTGTGAGAGTGAAAAAGCCTTGATAAAGCCCCCGGAGTTTAAATTTTATGCATGAGCAAGAGACATAACAAACAGCTAGACAGGAAAATTTACCACTTCCAATTTGACTTCCTTCTTGAAAAGTAAAAGGAAAGCTTTGTGTATTTGGATTTAATCTTACATAAGGATTAAAATTCTTAATCATTATTTTCCAAAAAACTAAATAACAATGCTATAACACTTAAAATTCTTTTTCTGAAATCTTCAATTGGAAACACCTACCTTTAAAATAAGTAAAATAATTGTAAAGTAAAATAAAAAATAAATAAATTTTAAAAAATAAATAAAAAATAAAATAAGTAAAATAAAGCTATAACAACATCAAAGGAAAAGTTATAAAATATAAAATATATTTAATCTAATTCATACCTGTACCAAATAACTAACTATAGACCATATGAAAGATACATTTGTAACATTGGGCAAGAAAAATCAAATAAAAACGGTGCATTACTGACTAATGTTTTTTTTTTAACAGTTTTTGTTTTGTTTTCAAAATTTTTAAATGAAAGTTTTATTAGATATCAACAGGATGACTATGAAAACCCCCTCACACAAAGATGATACAAACTTCAATGAGGTTACTTTTTACTTCTCTGTTCCTAATTAATATCACCTCTCCAAGAAACAGAAATTCAGATGAAATAGAGCTCCTTGTGTATGTGTTCTAACTGCCACTCTAGAGTAACTCAGTTCCTTATTAATAATTCGTAAAATCATTATACAATGCATTCACTGGTTACATATCACTGCCATCTTGTGGGTAGTTCATTTTAATTATTTTATCTGAAAATTCTTCATGCACTTATAATTTGGGATTTGCTTGGAAACAAATCAGTGATTCTTTTCCTATAGATTTCTTGGTTTGCCTAGGCAAAGTAGGCAGGCAAAGTAGGTTTGAAAGGTAAAACAAACACAGATTTCCATCTCAGAAAGACTATACTGTTTATAATTCTCATTTGATGAAATTTGATGAAATTCATGTAACCATGTAACTCATACTGTTCATGGGGTTCTCAAGGCAGGAAAGCTAAAGTGGTTTGTCATTCCTTTCTCCAGAAGACCTATCCAAAAAAGATCTTAACGACCCATATAACTACAATGATGTGATCAATCACCTAGCGCCAGACCTTCAGGAGTGTGAAATCAAGTGGGCCTTAGGAAGCACCACTGTGAACAAATCTAGTGAAGGTGATGGAATTCCAATCAAGCTATTTCAAGTCCTAAAAGATGATGCTGTTAAAGTGCTGCACTCAATATCTGGAAAACTCAGCAGTGGCCACAGGACTAGAAAGGTCAGTTTTCATTCCAAACCCAAAGAAAGGCAATGCCAAAGAATGTTCAACTATCACACAGTTGCACTCATTTGCTAGCAAAGCAATACTCAAAATTCTCCAAGCTAGGCTTTAACAGTATGTGAACCAAGAACTTCCAGATGTTCAAGCTGGATTTGGAAAAGGAAGAGGAACCAGAGATCAAATTGCCGACATCCACTGAATCATAGAAAAAGCAAGAGAATTCCAGAAAAACATCTACTTCTGCTTTGACTATGCTAAAGCTTTTGACTGTGTGGATCACAACAAACTGTGGAAAATTCTTAAAGAGATGGGAATACCTGACCACCTTCCTGCCTCCTGAGAGATCAGTATGCAGGTCAAGAACAACAGTTAGAATCAGACATGGAAGGGGCTGGTTCCAAATTGAGAAAGGAGTACCTCAAGTCTGTATAGTGTCATGTCACCTTGCTTATTTAACTTATATGCAGAGTACATCATGAGTATATCAGGCCAGGCTAGATGAAGCACAAGCTGGAATCAAGATTGCAGGGAGAAATATCAACAACCTCAAATATACAGATGATACCACCCTTATGGCAGAAAGTGAAGAGGAACTAAAGAGTCTCTTAATGAAGTTGAATGAGGAAAGTGGAAAAGAAGGCTTAAAACTCAACATTCAAAAACCTAAGATCATGGCATCCAGTTCATGGCAAAGAAATGGGGAAACAGTGGAAACAGTGACAGACTTTATTTTCTTGGGATCCAAAAATCACTGCAGATGGTGACTGCAGACATGAAATTCAGAGGTTTGCTCCTTAGAAGAAAAGCTATGACCAACCTAGACAGCATACTAAAAAGTAGAGACATTACTTTGACCAAAAAAGTCTGTATAGTCATAGCTATGGTTTTTCCAATAGTCATGTATGGAAGTGAGAGTTGGACCATAAAGAAGGCTGAGCACCAAAGAACTGATTCTTTTGAACTATGTGTTGGAGAAGACTCTTGAGAGTCCCTTGGACTGCAAAGAGATCAAACTGGATTTGGAAAAGGAAATCAGTCCTGAATATTTATTCATTGGAAGGACTGATGCTGAAGCTGAAGCTCCAAAACTTTGGCCACCTGATGGAAAGAGCAGACTCATTAGAAAAGGCCCTGATGCTGGGAAAGATTGAAGGCAGGAGGAAAAGGGGACAACAGAGGAGATAGTTAGATGGCATCACCAACTCAATGGACATGAGTTTAAGCAATCTCCAGGAGATGGTGAAGGACAGGGAAGCCTGGCATGCTGCAGTTCATGAGGTTGCAAAGAGTTGAACATGAGTGAGCAACTGAACAATGACAATAACATGTAACCGCATACCTCAATACTTAAAACAGTAATAAATATTCATTATCTTACAATTTCTGTCGTTGGTTCTGGAATTCAGTAAGTTTATTTGCAAAGTTTGGCTCAGAGCCTTTAACGAGGTGCAATCAAGATATGATATCACTTATATGTGGAATCTAAAAAAGCCAAATTTATAGAAACAGAAATAATTTCCAGAGGCAGGATGTGGGTGGGAGGAATGGAGAGATGCGAGTTAATGGATATAAACTTTCAGTTAAAAGATGAGTAAATGCTGAGGATCTAGTATACCATATACTAGACCCAGTGGCTATACACGCACACCTAATTTTACTGTGCTTTGCAGATACTGGATTTTTTAGAAATTAAAGATTTGGGGCAACTGTGCTTTGCACAAGTCTATCAACATCACTTTTTCCAACAGCATTTGCTCAAGTTGTGTCTCTGTCATATTTTGGTTATTTTCACAATATCTCAGACTTTTTCATTTTTATTCAGTTTCTTATGGTGACCTGTTTGGTGATCTCTGAAGCTACTATTGTAATTGTTTGGGGATGACACAACCACAACCATATTAGATGGCAAGATTAAAAAATGTGCCAGTTACACAGATCAAGTGTCCCTTCCCTCTACTCCACAGGCCTCCCTGTTCTCTAAGAACAACAATATTAAAACTAGTAAACTAATAACCCTAAAATTAAGGTTACATTATTCTATTTTCAAAATGTGAGTGCAGGGGACATGGGGAGCTACTTTGTTTAGTATAACTCCTTCACAACAGCTATTAAGTAGACTTCTAATTCTCCATCTTAAAGACATATCAAATAACAATTATAAATAATCTTGTCTTATCTTTTATTTTCTCTAGATATAAATCACCCTGTCTTTCTCCTCCCTTTCTTGGCCAAATGTTTCCAACAGGTTGTTTCTATTTTTTTTTTCATGTCTCAACTTCTATCTATCCATATATAATTGAATCTGGTTTGCCCTCTTATCTCTCTCTCAAAAACTTTTTTCTGAAGTTTCCAATGGCCACTGTGCAGCTGAAAATTAATAGGTGACTCAAAGCTATTTTTTCTCAACTTTTTAGAAATATTTGGCACACTTAGTCACTTCTTCCTTGAATAATCTTTTTTTTTTACCTTAGGAAATGCTGTTTTCCATGATTTACTCTTTCATCCCAAGTCTTTTGTTTTCAAGACCATTCATAAACTCATTTTCTAAGGGGTTAAAGAAGGATACAAAAAATCATCGTGACAGCTAAAGTCCTTATTTTGTTTGTATTGCTGATCGGGCTCATTCTCATGTGGTCACTATATCGCCAAATGTTGTGACCTTTTACCAAATTATTCAGGTCAAAATCAGATGTAAAGAAGCATTAAGAAAGAATTTTGAAAGGACCTAGAGGATTGTAATACTGAGTGAAGTAAGTCAGACCAAGAAGCAGAAACATCATATGACATCCCTTATATGCAGAATCTAAGCAGATATACAGATGACACCACCCTTATGGCAGAAAGTGGAGAGGAACTAAAAAGCCTCTTGATGAAAGTGAAGGAGGAGAGTGAAAAAGTTGGCTGAAAGCTCAACATTCAGAAAACGAAGATCATGGCATCCGGTCCCATCACTTCCTGGCAAATAGATGGGGAAACAGTGGAAACAGTGTCACACTTTATTTTGGGGGCTCCAAAATCACTGCAGATGGTGACTGCAGCCATGGAATTAAAAGACACTTAGAACGCATGTACACCTGTGGTGGATTCATGTCAATCTATGCCAAAACCAATACAGAATTGTAAAATAAAAATTAAAAATAAATAAATTAATTAATTTTAAAAAAAAGACACTTACTTCTTGGAAGGGAAGTTATGACCAACCTAGGTAGCATATTAAAAAGCAGAGACATTACTTTGCTGACTAAAGTCCATCTAGTCAAGGCTATGGTTTTTCCAGTGATCATGTATGGATGTGAGAGTTGGACTGTGAAGAAAGTTGAGCGCCAAAGAATTGATGCTTTTGAACTGTGGTGTTGGAGAAGACTTGAGAGTCCCTTGGACTGCAAGGAGATCCAACCAGTCCATCTAAAGGAGATCAGTCCTGGGTGTTCTTTGGAAGGACTGATGCTAAAGCTGAAACTCCAGTACTTTGGCCACCTCATGCGAAGAGTTGACTCATTGGAAAAGACTCTGATGTTGGGAGGGGTTGGAGGCAGGAGGAGAAGGGGATGACAGAGGATGAGATGGCTGGATGGCATCACCGACTCGATGGACATGAGTCTGAGTGAACTCCGGGAGTTGGTGATGGACAAGGAGGCCTGGCGTGCTACGATTCATGGGGTCGCAAAGAGTCGGACATGACTGAGTGACTGAACTGAACTAAACACAGTTTAGTTGTAGCACAAACAAACTTATTTATAAAGCAGAAACAGACTCAGACTTACAGAATGAACTCATAGTTGTCGATGAGACGGACAGGCGAAGGGATAGTTTGGGAGTTGGGGATGGACAGGTACACATTGCTATATTTAAAATGGATAACCAATAAGGACCTACTGTATAGCACAGCGAATTGTGTTCAATGTATATGTGGCAGCCTGGATGGGAGGGGATATAGAAGGAGAATGGATACATGTATATGCATGACTTGAGTCCCTTTGCTTTCTACCTGAAACTGTTAGTACATTGCTTACTGGCTATACTACAATACAAAATAAAAAGTAATTTAAAGAATAGGACTTTTGCCAATACAGTATTGTAAAGTAAAAAAAAAAAAAATTTAAATTTAAAAAATCAATTAAAAAAATAAAGAATAGGACTTTTGACTTTCAAATATCCTACATCCAACCATATACAATTGACTCTCGAACATTATGGGAGAGAATGAGCATTCATGAGAATGAATCCTTGTATTCCTGACAGTCTCACTTCCGTGTCTGCTGCAGCATTTGCATCCATGGATTCAACCAATCAAGTATATGGTTAAGAACACAATGAAGAGCACAGGTTGTAACTCTGCTAGAGAGGAAAATGCTACAAATGTGAAGTGGGTGCAGAGGGACTCTTTTTGTGACATCATGCCTGTACTAAAACTGGCTCATGTCGATATCTCCCACAATGTGATTGTAATGTCTGCTCTCTCTGTGCTTTTTATTCTTAGCCCGTCTCCTCATTCTGTGCTCCTAAGTGCACATTATGGTGACCATCCTGAGAATCCCTTCAGCCACTGGCAGAAGCAAAGCTTTCTCCACTTGCTCTTCTCATATCCTGGTTGTTTCTCTCTTTATGGCATTACCTTGTTCACCTACCTCCTACCGAAGACTATACACACTCCAGAAACAGACAAGGCAACTGCATTCATGCACACAGCAGTCACACCTGCTCTGAATCCAGTTATCTACACCTTGAGGAACAAGGAAGTGAAGGAAGCCTTTCAAAGACTAACAGTGAGGAATACTGTTAGACATGTGGCATAAAGTACTTGCAGGATTGCAACCAAGAAACACATGGACCTCTTCTATGTTTTTGTATATGTTCAAGCAAAAGAAAAGTATGAGGCTTCCCTAGTGACTCTGTGGTGAAGAGTTTGCTTGCCAACAAAGGAGACACTGGTTTGATCCCTGTTTCAGGAAGATCCTACTTTCTGCAGAGCAACTAAGCCTGATACCACAACTATGGTTATGGAGCCACAACTACTGAGCCCACGCACCACAAATTCTGAAGCCCACGTGCCCTGGAGCCTGTGGTCTGCCACAAGAGAGGTCACTGCAATGAGAAACCCATGCACAACTGGAGATTAAGGCCCACTTGCCACAACTACAGAATTGCCCATGTAGCAACAAGGACTCAACACAGCCATAATTAAATAAATAAAAAATTAAAAAGAGAAATGTGCAGTAGGAACATTAAAGTATATATCCTGTGTTCAATCAGCAATATTCAATCAACAAAACTACTGAGTATCTCCTGGGCACTACTGGATTTTTCCTGACTACCATGGTAATAGGAGTAAGGTTAGTGTGTTTCACACTTTTTGATGAAATAAAATATTTCTCCAGTGGAGAATGCTAAAAAATAAAAATGAAAAAAATTAGTATATTTTAGTGCTAAACATAGGATGCTGTCATTCAAGAGCTTAAGTGGAGTACCCTCCCATACTTACTCACCTCTGATACACCCTAATAATGATGTATTAAATAATCATCCAAGAGATGGTGAAGGACAGGGAAGCATGGCCTGCTGCAGTCCATGGGGTCACAGAGTAAGACAGGACTGAGCAACTGAACACAACAACAATAAATACTGATGAGGGTTGTACCCTGTAACTCAACCCTAAGTATTTAACTTGTAAATCCAGTGAAGGATTCTGATTTTTATCCAAAACTAGCTTGTTTCTATGGTATTATCCACTCATCTTTTGGGTTTTCATACAAATGAAGGTTTAGAGAAACATATATTACATATTACCTAGGGCAATGATGAAAGTATGATTCAGTTCAGTTCAGTCGTTCAGCCATGTCCAACTCTTTGCATGAATCTCAGCACACCAAGCCTTCCTGTCCATCACCAACACCAAGAGTTCACTCAAACTCATGTCCCTCGAGTCGGTGATGCCATCTAGCCATCTCATCCTCTGTCGTCCCCTTCTCCTCCTACCCCCAACCCCTCCCAGCATCAGAGTCTTTTCCAATGAGTCAACTCTTTGCATGAGGTGGCCAAAGTATTGGAGTTTCAGCTTTAGCATCAGTCCTTCCAATGAACACCCAGGACTGATCTCCTTTAGGATGGATTGGTTGGATCTCCTTGCAGTCCAAGGGATTCTCAAGAGTCTTCTCCAACACCACAGTTCAAAAGCATCAATTCTTTGGCACTCAGCTTTCTTCACAGTCCAACTCTCACATCCATACATGACCACTGGAAAAACCATAGCCTTGACTAGACGGACCTTTGTTGGCAAAGTAATGTCTCTGCTTTTTAATAAGCTATCTAGGTTGGTCCTTCCAAGGAGTAAGTGTCTTTTAATTTCATGGCTGCAATCACCATCTGCAGTGATTTTGGAGCCCCCCAAATAAAGTCTGATGCTGTTTCCACTGTTTCTCCCTCTATTTGCCATGAAGTGATGATACTGTTATTCAAATTTTTCCTCTCTATCTAGTTTTTAAATTATGGTTTTATTTGTCCCCAATTTCCCTGCTTTCCTCTATATTGAATATACTGTATATTTCTTTGACCAAATTCCCATTCTGTTCCCATAAATAATCAGGTCCTAATTTCAGGACACTGTTGGTCTGAATCTATGTATATCAGTAGTATTACAACTGAAAGGAATATACCTAGACATTTTAAACACAGAGATTAAACATCACTGGCCAAGTAGAAGCTGAGCAAATATACTGGTATTCTGTGCCTGAAAAACATGAATATATGTTCTCTCCTGGTCAGAAGTGAGAATGATTATACACGGGACACTGTGATAACCATAGATAAGAGGACATTCACTACAGCAGACTGACCAAAGGGTCACAGGCATCACCTGTTCAATAGCAGAAACTCTCCCTGCCAAAGCTGACCCTTAGTTGTCTCTGAGCACATAACAAATGCTTCAATGTGTGTGGGTGCATTGGACCCACACATGCGCTCATGTACACACACACACACACACACACACAGCCCAATCCAATAGCTGCCGGTCATCACACAGCATCTGATCTCTTCTATTGTTTTGACTGCATTTTAAAACACTCAGAAAAACCACTTAGAGAAAAACTTGCTGTTAGTATTTATTACCTAACTATTCAAAAACTCATGCTTATGCCTGAAGTAGTTTCTGGATATTCTAAATCACCAATTCTGGATTCCAGAAGAAAGCTGAATTCCCAGAAAAGCAGATGAAAGAAATCTCTTTCCCAAACTTGTGTGCCATTTTAATGCTTGAGCTTCAAAGCAGCTCCTCCCATAGTTCACACTTTAAAAGACTAATTTCCACACACATCACAAGAGACATATCAGTACTGAAGGTTGGTTTGGAAGAATGTTAGAGACTCGAAAACAGCATCTCAAATAATGCTCTATTGTATAATATACAGAAGGAAAAGATGTGTTCAGAACTTTAGTTCAAGTAATAGAATAATAAACTTTAGTAATAAACTTTAGTTTAAGTAATACCAGTGAGATGCTCTCAGTATATGCCTGCTTCTTGGAGACGTGCCCAGCACAGTTCCCTTGTGTTAAGACTACATGACGTCACTTCCAAGGCCCAAACTGATTTTAAGTACCAGAAATCACGAATCACTATCTCGACAGACCAACAAAATGATAAAACCTGATATCACATTTATCACTGTATTTTTTAAGGTATAAAAGCATTTTTTAAATCATGTGATAAAATTGATATCATATTCATTGCAACTATTGGTTTTAAAAATGTGACATGCATGGAGTGGAGTTTGTTTTGCTTGTTTTTCCACTTCAGAATAGACCAAAGCTGAAGGAAGGAGGCTCTTTAAATTCTAAAGAAGACAGCAAATGAGTCAATAATAGTTGGGTTACTTAAAAGTTAGGAGGACTTGCCTGGTGGCTCAGATCTGCCTGAAGAAATCTGCTTGAAGTGCACGAGACCCAGGTTCAATCCCTCAGACTGGAGAATTCTTGGACAGAGGATAGAGCCTGTCTCTATTCTTGCTTGGATAATTCCATGGACAGAGGAGCCTGGCAAGCTACAGTTCAGGGGGTCAGAGAGTCAGACACAACTAAGCAACTAGCGCACGTGCACACATACACACACATACATACACACAGACGTGTGCAATCTGGAACTTCCCCCAGCCACCTCCATGTACCTACCTGTAAGTATGGCAGAGAGAGGAGGATGCAAGGCCAGTAGAAACATTGCATTGGCATGCCTGATAGCTCAGTCGGTAAAGAACCCACCTGCAATGCAGTAGACCCCAGGTCAATTCCTGGGTTAGGAAGATCCCTTGGAGAAGGGAGAGGCTATACACTGTATTCTGGCGTGGAGAATTCCATGGACTGTATAGTCCATGGGTTTACAAAGAGTCAGCCACGACTGAGTAACTTTCACGTTCACACTTTTCACTACAAAACTGTGGTCTCCGAAGTAGATTTTCCTTCTATATCTCACACAGTATGGGAAAGGAGGACTATAAGCATATCAAAATATAATGAGAGTGTTGAGGGTACTTCAAATAGAATTACTGCAAAATTTTGAATGTCTGTTAAATACTATCCGTTGGTCTACAGAGTCTAGTTTGTGCTGGTTCTATTGATATCAAAAAAGACATGAGCAGTCACTGTGTATCTGAGAAACTTAAAGAAAATTAATATGGAAAATAGCCATACAATTCAATAACTGAAGTGCAAGGTGCAAATCCATTAGAAATACTAGGATTTACCCATTGAAATTTAAGTGATGTAACTAACAGCAATAGATCATCTCTGGGACATGTATTCAAATAATGAAAACTAAATTTACATTGAAATTTTGTCCTTGTTTTTTAACAAGTCCCTCTTGAGACAAATTAGACTGTGCAGTGGATGCAATCCCCATGGTCCCTAGTCACAGTAGAAATACTGCCTGTTTTATAACCATGTTATAATTAGGAATTGTCAGAAGTCTAGGAGACTGACAAGGAAAGGGAAGTTTTTCTTGTGGTTCTCGGTATGTTCTCCCATTCCCATTGAGGATATAGAAAGGACATTCTGGTGGTTTTGATTTCCATGGATTTTAGCTACCAAGTTATGATTTTATCATATTCAAATAAAATGACTAAAATATGTAAGAAAATGAATAGGTAGATGCCTAGAAATATTCACCCTTTCAAATGTTTAAGTGTAAATTTAAGGGAAAATTATAGAATTCAGAGACCAGAACATAGCACCTTTACAATTTACTCTCTACACTTATCTTTTATGTGACTCATTTACATTTAATGGTAAAGATTTTCCCTGCAATGCCGGAGACCTGGGTACAATCTTTGGGTGGGGAAGATACCCTAAGAATAGAATGGCAACCCACTCCAGTATTCTTGCCTGGAGATTTCCAGGAACAGAGGAATTTGGTGGTCTACAGTCGATGGGGTCACAAAGAGTCCAAAACAAGCGAAGTAGCTAACACTTTTACACTTAGGAAGCTTTCATATATATTACACACCTAACAGTCTGTGTATATGATCAGGATAACAACAAGGTAAAAAGAAAACATGAGAGGATGTAATTTAAAGCCGCTGTTTTCTCTAAATTTCTATGAAATTCCAGAACTCAAAATCAGGAGGAAATATTCCATCCATTATGTTGGGTGCATGCATGCATGGTAAGTTGCTTCAGTATGTCTGACTCTTTGCAATCATATGGACTGTAGCCCACTAGGATCCTCTGTCCATGGATTTTTCCCGCTGAAAATACTGGAGTGATGGCCATCTCCTCCACCAGGGGTTTTTCCTAATCATTTCAAAATTTTTAGCAAAAGGAATACAAGTGTCTAAGTCTCATATCAGACCACTGGCCCTAGAAAGTTCCACAGAGACCTACGCTACGTGTCTGGATGCCTTAAGGTGTTACTTCTGCCCCCTCTGCTCTCTCCACAGATGTCTAGCTCTGAGTCTATAATGAGTGGAAACCAGTCCCTCTGCACCCACTTCACATTTGTAGCATTTTCCTCTCTAGCAGAGTTACAACCTGTGCTCTTCATTGTGTTCTTAACCATATACTTGTTTACCATGGGAGGAAACCTTCTCATCATTGGCTTGATCTGGGGCACCCCTTCCTTACACACTCCCATGTATTTCTTCCTGGTTAACCTCTCCTTTCTGGAGATGTGCTATATCACTAGTGTGGTGCCTCAGATGCTGGTGCACTTGCTTGTGGAGATCAAGATCATAAGTGTGGCACGCTGTGCAGCTCAGATGTATGTATTTAGCATCTTGGGACTGACAGAATGCGGCCTGCTAGCAGCCATGGCTTATGACCGCTTTGTAGCTATTTGCCATCCTCTGCATTACTCTCTCCTGATGGGCCCTGGTGTGTGTTTGAAATTGGCTGCAGCATCTTGGACCACTGGGGTCGTGGTGGAATCAGCCCAGACCACATGGATCTTCACTCTGCCCTTCTGTGGAACAGGAAGGATCCAGCACTTTTTTTGTGACATCATGCCTGTAGTGAAACTAGCTTGCGTTGATACCTCCCACAATGAGACTACATTGTTTGCTATCTCTGTGCTCTTTATCATGACCCCCTGTCTCCTCATTCTATGCTCCTATGTGTGCATTCTGGTGACCATCCTGAGAATCCCTTCAGCCACTGGCAGGAGCAAAGATTTCTCTACTTGCTCTTCTCATATCCTGGTTGTTACTCTCTTCTATGGTACTGCCTTGTTCACTTACCTCCAGCCAAAGGCTGCACACACTCCAGAAACAGACAAGGCAACTGCACTCATGTACACAGTGGTCACGCCTGCTCTGAATCCAGTTATCTACACCTTGAGGAACAAGGAAGTAAAGGAAGCCTTTTGGAGAACTCACAGACAAATGACCTAAACTTGTTTATTACCAAACTATTTAGAAACCCATGTATCTGCCAGAAGTATTTTCTGGATATTTTCCTCCTCCAAATTTCTGGATTCCAGAATAAGCGTGATATCCTGGAAGAGAGATGAAAGAAATCTCTTTACCAAACTTGTGTGACATTTTAGTCCAGAGCTTCACAGCAGCTCCTCCATATGTAAAAGTTTAAAGAGTCTTTTCTTCATATATCATAAGAGAAATATCAGCACTGGCTCTTGGTTTAGTGCAATGAGGAGAGGCTCCAAAACAGAAACATCAAAAATGCCTTTTGTTTTATGTATGGAAGGAAAAAGCTGGGAACAGATCTTGAGTTTAAGTAATAGAAAATTGTGGACACCAATGAGATGCTTTCCATTGCATGACTGCTTCTAGGAGACATGCCCCACACAGCTCTCTCATGTTAAAACTACTTGATGTCTCTTCCAAGGCCCAACCTGTTTCTGGTTAAGTATCAGAAATCTTCAGTAGTTAGTACCTCCAAAATGATAAAATCCTGATATCACATTTATTACTCTCTGTTTCTCAGATATTAAAGCATTTTCGAAGCATTAAATCTAATATTATATTTGCTGCATAATGTTTTAAATATGTGGCATGAGTGCAGTGGAGCTTTGTTTACTCATTAAGCCATTTCAGAAGTGGCCAAAGCTGAAGTAAAGAGGCACTTTAAGTTCTAAATAAGACGGCAAATGAGTCAAAAATAATTGCATTTATTAGAAACATAGAAAATCACCCCAGACACCTCCATGTATCCACCCTTATGTGTGGCAGACTAAGGAGGGTGAAGCAAGCTGGAAATGTTGCACTTACAAAACTGTGGGTTCTCAAGAAGATTTTCCTTCTATGTCTCACAATAGATAGGAAGGGAGAGCTGCAAGCATATGAAATTATATTCAGGGCCGGAGGGTGTTAAGAGTGGCTCAAAGAGAATTACTGTAGGAACTGGAAGGTCTATTAAAAGGAGAAACTGGATAAAAGTCTCCACTCCGAAGCTTGATGAGATGAAGCATTTGGGGCAGCTGAACTACTTCCATCTGAGAGGAGCTTCAGATGACGAAATGTTAAAGACAGACTTTGGTGGTATCCCCTGGAGCTTGGGTGGGGGGGGTTGTGGATATAGGAACATAAATGTGAGGGCTGCTTCACATACAATTACTGCTCTCCTTTGTATTGAGGTTCACTGTAGGACTCTCTAAAAAGCAGAGTTAGAAACGAATAAAGAATACTTGACAAAATAACCAACTTAGGTATAAATTTACAAAATATGCTAATATCTATTTAAGGAAAACTACAAAACTTTGATGGAAGATATCGAAGAACCAGAAAAATGGAAACCTAATAGCTTTGTACATCAACAATTGAACCATGTTGTATATTACATCCTATAACTGCCTGGGCCTCACCCAGTAAGAAAATTTGCCCTTTTCCTCTCTCTCATTCCTAACTTACCAATTCACCAGACCACACAGGGTCTAGAAGCTGTTATGTATTGGCTGAGTTCTGAATTTAAAATATTATAAACTTTTTCAAATTCAAATTCACTATATTTCAATAACTTTAAAAATCTGCAAGTTATAGTAACTGACAGAGCTAGTTCAGGGAAACAAAAGGGAGAATCAAAAGAGCAAAATTAAACAGTTATTAGAAAAAGTAAAGCCATTTCATAGTTGTATTCCTAAAGAATTGAGCATTCTGTTACAAATATTTGATTTTTTTACATGAAAGCCAGTGATTCACATAGCATTATGTTATATGTTATATCCAAGGTATATGTTATACCCTGGCTTATGGAGAAATTTGAATGGAATCATCTCTCATCTCATTATTTTCCAAGTATGAAAATTTAGCAAAAATATGGAGCACCTTATTAACGGCAAACTGGTAATCTCCTTTATAATTAATACATTGATCTATAAATTCATAAGATATGTACACAGAACTTATTCACTTTATGTTCAGAGGTCTTCTTTCACTACTACTTTGAAAATTTCCAGTTATATTAATAAAAAAAGCTTCTAATGCATGCTAGAAATATTAAAGTCAAATTTTACTTCTTAGAAGATGTTTGCATTCTGAGAGCACACCTAAGGAAACATCAGTATTGGAAGAAGCTGCCATTTCAAAGCAACGGAAAAACAGAGGAAGAACAAGTATTAGACATACTTGAAGTGTGTCTTTTTGGTAAAAGTTTATTAGCAAAAAGTCTCCTGTAAAGCTTTTGAAGACAGTTATTTTTAAGCCTATTTTGTCCTGAAAAAATCATATTTAGCCATCTCCAGTAATGATCAATAAGATCACAAAGAAGAACTTCTGAAGCTGGCTGATAATATGTAATCTCTAATATTATATATGATCCAATGACATTTAAAATATGCCTCTGTCTCATCTTAATTTCAATGCATTAACCACTGACAACACACAGAACCAATTTGAAATCAAGTTTCTAGTTGATATCTCGCTCAGAAATTCAAGGTATCTCAATTGGACGTGCCCAAAGCAAACTTATGAGTGAACCTACCCTGAAAAATATGTCAAAATTTTCCATTGTATATCTTAGCACAAACTACTACACCATCCATTCTGTATGGAAGACAGGAGTCTTAGGATTGTCCTCGTAACACAGCTCTCTTTGTCACTATATTCAATCTGTCACAAAATAATGGCAATTACACACAGGAAACATATGAAAATCCTTCATTTCTCCTTATTTTTCCTGGCATAGTCCAAGCTGTCATCATTTTGACCTTTAATTGACCTTTCTGGTGGCTCAATGATAAAGAATCTGCCTGCCAAGATGCAGATTTATTCCCTGAGTCAGGAAGATTCCCTAGAGAAGGGCATGGCAACCCACTCCAGTATTCTTGCCTGGGAAATCATGGACAGAGAAGCCTGGAAGGCTATAGTCTGTGGGATTGCAAAAGAGTCAGACAACATCTTAGCGACTGAACGACAACACATCCACTAGGAAGGACTGACCTTATTCAGTATGTTCCAAACTACAGTCATGGTGATAGTTGCAAATTAAAAATTTCCGTAAACCATAACCAAGTCTGAGGGCATACAGTAGGCTCATAACTTTTAGAATAGAGACTAACATGAAGAACATAACCAAAAAAGATCCAGCTCCTTTTTGCTCTCACAGACCTCATCTAGCTCCATGCTCTCTCTGTTCTAATTTCAATGACTCTCTTTCAGTTTCTTGAATATCATCTCACCATGCAGACAATACACATGTTGCTTTGTCTCCCCAGAATCTCCCTCTCCAATAACTGTGTTGTTATAACTATTCTCTTCATCTAATTAATCCAAGTTCTTCAAGTCTCAAATCAATAACCACTTATTTATGAAATCTTCATCTCCATAACTACATATTTTCTTCCTATTACATATTTTATGACACTGTTTAACCTCCTTTGGGTCCCAAGATTTCTTTCCATATTTATGGTGCTTCAGTTATTTATTTTTATTTCTTTTATTATTAACTCATTTGAGATATTCAAATTTATATTCTTTCTCCAAACTGCTTGATATTACCCCTACAGACCATGTTCTTTTCAGATATTTTTATATAGTTAGACAACTAACCATTCTGAAAATGTACTATAATAATAATTAGATCAAATATACATTTGACACCTAATCTATGCCAGCTATTGTCCTGAGTGTTTTACAAAGTATACCTCCCTTATACCTCACAACACTACAATTGGGGTATTAGTATTTCTATTATAAAAATGAAAAAATTGAGGCATAGAGAATTTAAGAAACTTGCCAATGGTAACTAACAGCATTTGTAAATGATAAATTCATTATCTTAAATATTATACTACCATATATTTTAATTTATCTATTTTTAATTGAAGGATAATTGCTTTATAGAATTTTGTTGTTTTCTGTCAAACCTCAACATGAATCAGCTATAGGTGTACATATATCCCCTCTCTCTTGATATATTTTTTCTTCAAGTTGCACACTTATATTCAGTATAACACTTAAACTTAGAGGTGCCTGAATGGTGCACCATTCACTTCCTGCTTATTGCAGATATGAAGAAATATTATTCATAGAACATGCTCAAATATTTTAGTCAATTGTTCATAGGACATTCCCCACATTATCTTAAGCCAGATGTAGCAATGGGAACAGCAGGTATACTGGCAGAGTGCATAACTTGTTCTCAGAAAAATCTAAATACTTAAGACCTGGTCCCAAATATGAGCTTTGTGTTGATAAAGGAAACACAGGATTTAGGAGGTTTAAACTTGAAGAATGAACTGGATAGGGTGAAAAAGTTTCTTTAGCATAAAAGGGAGTAAATGAAGAGGCTGAAGAGAAAATCTAGATATGGATTGTCAATTCAGTCATATGGTATCCCCAAATCAACTGAATCAATTTATATTTATAATTTCAAAAATTTGGTAGGAAATTAAACATGTATAAAATAGTCTGTGTATCTTCATGACAGTCCACCGACCATGGGCTCAGTTCAGTTCAGTCACTCAGTCGTGTCCTACTCTATGCTACCCCTTGGACTGCTGCAAGCCAGGCTTCCATGTCCATCACCAACAACCGAAGCTTGCTCAAACTCATGACTATTGAGTCAGTGATGCCACCCAACTATTTCATCCTCTGTCGTCCCTTTCTCCTCCCACATTCAATCTTTCCCAGCATCAGGGTCTTTTCAAAGGAGTCAGTTCTTCGCGTCAGGTGGCCAAAGTATTGGAGTTTTAGCTTCAGCATCAGTCCTTCCAATGAATATTCAGGACTGGTTTCCTTTAGGACTAACTGGTTGGGTCTCCTTGCAGTCCAAGGGACTCTCACAAGTCTTCTCCAACACCACAGTTCAAAAATAGGCAACATAATTCTCCTAAAAGAAAAGGGGGGAATGAGAGAGTCATTTCCTAGGCAGGTTGATAAGAAGTCTAGGGGTCCCCAAGGAGAGAGGGGTTTGGAATTCTCAAGGAGGAAGAAAGGACAAACTTTTTTTCCTTCTCTACATTCCTTAGGATTATATAACAACAATGTATTCTGCCTGAGGACAGTCTCTGGATTAAACATTCTGGCTAATTCTGTTATCTTAAAATGTAAATTATGGGAGTAGGTCTGGTGAGGTCTTTACAACTTCTGGACATTCTTGGATTCATTGGAGAGTATATAACTTCATTGCTAATACTAACAAGCAGGTACTCTTTCTACCCCCTTCTGTTGCCTATGTCAGAAGCTTTCTCTATCTCCTTTATACTTTAATAAAAAACTTTATTACACACACGAAAAAAAAAAAGTATCAATTCTTCGGCGCTCAGCTTTCTTTATAGTTCAACTCTCACATCCATACATGGCTACTGGAAAAACCTTAGCTTCGACTAGATGGACCTTTGTTGGCAAAGTAATGTCTCTGCTTTTGAATATGCTATCTAGGTTAGTCATAGCTTTTCTTCCAAGGAGCAAGCATCTTTTAATTTCATGGCTGTAGTCACCATTGGCAGTGATATTGAAGCTGAAAAAAATAAAGTCTGTCACTGTTTCCATTATTTCCCCATCGATTTGCCATGAAGTGATGGGACCGGATGCCATGATCTTAGTTTTCTGAATGTTGTTTTAAGTCAGCTTTTTCACTCTCCTCTTTCACTTTCATCAAAAGGCTCTTTAGTTCTTCTTCACTTTCCGGCATAAGGGTGGTGTAGTCTGTATATCTGAGGTTATGGATATTTCTCCCGACAATCTTAATTCCATCTTGTGCTTCATCCAGTGCAGCATTTCGAATGATATATTCTGTTTATAAGTTAAATAGGCAGGGTGACAATATACAGCCTTGACGTACTCCTTTCCCAATTTGGAACCAGTCTGTTTTTCCATGTCCAGTTCTAACTGTTGCTTCTTAACCTGCATACAGACTTCTCAGGAGGCAGGTGAGGTGGTCTGGTATTCCCATTTCTTGAAGAATTTTCCACAGTTTGTTGTGATCCACATAGTCAAAGGCTTTGGTGTAGTCAATAAAGCAGTAGATGTCTTTCTGGAACTCTCTTGCCTTTCAATGATCCAACAGATGTTAGCAATTTGATCTCTGGTTTGTCTGCCTTTTCTAAATCCAGCTTGAACATCTGGAAGTTCATGGGTCAGAAAAAAGAAATCTGTTTTATTTTTTTAATAGATTTATTTATTTTAATTGGAGGCTAATTACTTTACAATATTGTATTGGTTTTGCCATACATCAACATGTATCTGCCACAGGTATACACGTGTTCCCCATCCTGAACCCCTCTCCTTCCTCCCTCTCCGTACTGTCCCTCTGGGTCATCTCAGTGCACCAGCCCCAAGCATCCTGTATCCTGCATCGAACCTAGACTGGCGATTCATTTCTTATATGATATTATACATGTTTCAATGCCATTCTCCCAAACCATCCCACGCTCTCCCTCTCCCACAGAGTCCAAAAGACTGTTCTATACATCTGTGTCTCTTTTGCTGTCTCGCATACAGGGTTATCACTACCATTTTTCTAAAAAATGGGCCAAAGAACTAAATAGACATTTCTCCAAAGAAAACATACAGATGGCTAACAAACACATGAAAAGATGCTCAATATCACCCATTATCAGAGAAATGCAAATAAAACCACAATGAGGTACCATTTCACACCAGTCAGAATGGCTGCGATCCAAAAGTCTACAAGCAATAAATGCTGGAGAGGGTGTGGAGAAAAGGGAACCCTCTTACACTGTTGGTGGGAATGCAAACTAGTACAGCCACTTTGGAGAACAGTGTGGAGATTCCTTAAAAAACTGGAAATAGAACTGCCTTATGACCCAGCAATCCCACTGCTGGGCATACACACCGAGGAAACCAGAATTGAAAGAGACACATGTACCCCAATGTTCATCACAGCACTGTTTATAATAGCCAGGACATGGAAGCAACCTAGATGTCCATCAGCAGATGAATGGATTAGAAAGCTGTGGTACATATACACAATGGAGTATTACTCAGCCATTCAAAAGAATACATTTGAATAAGTTCTAATGAGGTGGATGAAACTGGAGCCTATTATACAGAGTGAAATAAGCCAGAAAGGAAAACAAAAATACAGTATACTAATGCATATATATGGAATTTAGAAAGATGGTAACGATAACCCTGTATGCGAGACAGCAAAAGAAATCTGTTTTAAATACATTTCACTACCCTTTCCTTTCTACATCCTTTATTAATTTTAATGTATATGAGGCATTTTTTAAAATTTTATCTCCTTAACAATCATTGTCTCTTTGCCTTCTCTTTCATTGGAAAAGCACACCTTTCTGATTCTCTGACTACATGTTAGCACTATAGAATATGGGAGGCTTGTGATCAAGGCCTCAGAAGATATTGACTCAAAATCTGATACACGATCTTGAAAGGTTCAATCAAACTAACTCTTGAGTTTTTATTTAAGCAAACAAGAAGGTGATATTTCTTTTCATTAGACTTGAACTTGGGAATATAGAACTCTGGAGCACCCAAGGACTATAGCACAAGAAAAGAGAGTATTGTGATTATGATGTCAATGAGAGGAAAACACTGCCTAGAGATGCATATTCTTGAGTCATGATGACTTATAGGCCAGTGAATCTAGCTTTAGTAATACACATAATTTTCTACTGTAGACAACAATGCCCTCCCCTTCTTTTACCATTTGCTTACATCATTCTGAGATGAGGTATTCCTTACCAGTAACTGAAAAAGGCAATACCTCAAAAGCCATTGTAACTGAAGTTCTAGAGACAGCTCTTATTCAGTCACCAAATCATGTCCAACTCTTCATGACCCCATGGACTGCAGCTCACCAGGGTTCCCCGCCCTCACCATCTCCCAGAGTTTACCTAAGTTCATGGTCACTGAATCAGTGATGTCATCCAACCATCTCATCCTCTGTCACCCTCTTCTCCTTCTGCCTTCAATCTTTCCCAGCATCAGCATCTTTTCCAACGAGTCAGCTGTTCACATAGATGGCCAAATAATTAGAGCTTCAGCTTCAGCATCAGTCCTTCCAAAGAGTATTCAGGGTTGATTTCCTCTAAGATTGGTTTGATCTCCTTGCTTTCCAAGTTGCTCTCAAGAGTCTTCTCAGGCACCATAGTTGGAAAGTGTCAATTCTTTGGCACTCTGCCTTCTTTATTGTCCAGCTCTCACATCAGTAAATGACTACTGGAAAGACGATAGCCTTGACTATATGGACCTTTGTCAGCAAAATGACATCTTTATTTTTTAACACACAGTCTAGGTTTGTCATAGCTTTACTGTCAAGAAGTAATTGTCTTCTAATTTCATGGCTACAGTCACCGTCTGCAGGGATTTTAGAGACATGGATATCGCAGTTTTTTAACTCTATCTTTTGACTCCCCTAAGAAAGATTATTTCCATGCATTCTTTTTTCTAGCTTTACATATCTTTAATGGTTTTCCCTACAATTTTCATGAATTGAAATCGATTTTAATAATTCCATTATTTAATCAAATATAACATGCATATATTCTTAAGAGTAATTCAAGAATAATGTAGATTTATTCAATAAATATCACTCACATAGTATAGGTAAACAATTCAGAGGCCTCCATTTCACAAGATTCCTGAGATGTCTAATTTTATAAGGTTTTTCCATTTACCTCAGAAGGAAAAAGTTGAACAAATTATATCATGCAAAGTAATCTTTGTGACCAGATTACTTGACTCAAGAGAAAATTCCTAAACATACATACCAAAGTATATAATCAGTGTCTAGACCCCTTCCTAGACAGAGATACTTGTGCTATCTTTTGGAGTTAATTTTTGAATTTTTAAAAATAATGATTAGGAAAGACTCAAAAAATAATATTTTCTCAGTTTCTATATACAGTTGCCACTAGGGAAATGCAGATGCCAAGTGTTTATTAATAATTATTAAGCTAGCAACATTGACCAATCTGGTAACAAGGATAAAAACCTAGAATATAGGATTTTGTATACTTCGAAATTTTTACCAAATTATATGTTTGCAATATAAACAATACAATCAGTTCAAGCTACTAATTGCCAAAAATGTCTTGCAAGGAAGGAAATATACCTAACTCACATCCTACCAGTTAGTTAAATTAAGAGGCGGTTTGTTTCACTGCATAGATTTAGGAAGACTATGAATTTGGCCATGAAACGGTCCCTAGCAGTGCCATCTGGTGGACAGAATCTACAATGCTTGTACCTGAATAGACACATTGACACTGAAGTCGCTCAGTTGTGTCCGACTCTTCGCGACCCCATGGACTGTAGCCTATCAGGCTCCTCCATCCATGGAATTTTCCAGGCAAGAGTACTGGAGTGATTTGCCATTTCCTTCTCCAGGAGATCTTCCCGACCCAGGGATCAAACCCAGGTCTCCCGCATTGTAGGCAGACGCTTTACCATCTGAGCCACCAGGGAAGTCCACCTGAATGTAGGTAAAGTCTAAAAACTTTTACTTAAAAAAAAAATCTGACTCTCTGTGACATTTTAGTTCCCAAGATATGTGATATATACAATTTTACTAAAATTATTATATTTAATAAAATTATTGTTAAAAATTTACCCAAAGACATAGAATCATTCTCTTCTTTGCTGCTTCAGTCTATTTTATATATATGTCCAAGGGAGAGTGACATATGACTAATTTTATGTTACCTAACTCTGTCATTCTCAATAGCATTCATAACACCCTGGAATCCTTCTCCAAAATAATTTATATGCTGCTACAGAGGAGAGATGGCTACTGTCATAGCCATTAATGATTTACAAAATATTCAATTTGAAGTCCACAGATTGCTCTCTTTTTCAAGGAGCAGGGACTGAATAAATAATTTTAAATAAATAAGTATTCTGTTCAATTCTAAATATTACTACCTATGAAAGGCCCATGTGAAATAATAGAGTAAGAACATAAAGGTGGACAGGATTGCTAAGTTTGGTCATGATAGACAAAGATTAACTGACGTCACCAGGGAAACTGAATATTATACAAGAAAACTGGAGTCATTATCATTACACATGTAAAAGGATGAGAGGTTTGATTTATTCTCAAAGATGAAAACAGTAGCATTTTAAATGATAGGAGGAACTAATAGGAAAGCATGTTTCTGCTTAGTATGAAGAAAGCTGTTTTAAGAAGCAGAGCCTTTTAAAAATGAAGTAGACTGCCTTCAAAAATATGAAATTTTCAATTGATGAAACTATTCAAGTATATAATTGGTTATTCATTTCCCCACCCTCTATCTTTAGGTAGAATATGATTTCTAATATTTGAGGGTATTTATATACATGAATTCTATAAGATCAATAACTATAATTAAATATGTCATTATCATTAATAAAAATAAATTTCTGTCCCACAATCATCTGATAGCCTATCATTAAAACTGAAATTAACTAAAAATGATAACAAGAATATCTTTCTACTTTAGGGAAAATCTTTAAAATTTAAAATATTACTTCTTTTACTTAAAATTATAAATGCCCTGCCTCTAATTGATACAAGATCCTGGGAAATGTAAAAGAAAAACATTTGATTCATAACTTAACTGTTATATTTAGTGCCTGGAATCAGCCTCAATCAGAAGGTATAGTGTTTTATTTTTTATTTACAGCTAATATAGTGCCCAAATCACTGCAGATGGTGACTGTAGCCATGAAATTAAAAGATGCTTACTCCTTGGAAGAAAAGTTATGACCAACCTAGATAGCATATTCAAAAGCAAAGACATTACTTTGCCGACTAAGGTCTGTCTAGTCAAGGCTATGGTTTTTCCAGTAGTCATGTATGGATGTGAGAGTTGGACTGTGAAGAAAGCTGAGCGCTGAAGAATTGATGGTTTTGAACTGCGGTGTTGGAGAAGACTCTTGAGAGTCCCTTGGACTGCAAGGAGATCCAACCAGTCCATTCTGAAGGAGATCAGCCCTGGGATTTCTTTGGAAGGAATGATGCTAAAGCTGAAACTCCAGTACTTTGGCCACCTGATGCAAAGAGTTGACTCATTGGAAAAGACTCTGATGCTGGGAGGGATTGGGGGCAGGAGGAGAAGAGGACGACCGAGGATGAGTTGGCTGGATGGCATCACTGACTCGATGGATGTGAATCTGAGTGAACTCCGGGAGTTGGTGATGGACAGAGAGGCCTGGCGTGCTGCGATTCAGCGACTGAACTGAATATAGTGCCTTGCTTTCCTTTCCAATTATTCTGAAAAATATAAGTAGAAAGAGCCTTTGCATTGTTTTATGTAGTTATAGACAGACATTTACACCATTTCACCCTCTCCTTTCATATTTACCAATTTTAATCATCACAGTCAGTAAATCCCTCCCCATAATCACCTTCCCAAATTCTTTTAAGATGGCTGAGAATAACAGATGTTTTTGAGGAAATTTGAGCAAGATTTATTTTGGTAGCCATTCCTCAGATCCTGTACATACCTGTTATTATATGTTGCTTGTGATATGATTTTGATATTTAGTTGATATCAAAACCTAAATCATGAATGATGAAATTAATTATTTATTCTCTTGTGTGGCTGTTCTGGTTAAAAGGACTAGCTGAGAATATTGCTACAGCATCATACTACAATAGTTTCTAATGTAGTTCAAGGCAGCTGCTCAATCTAATCAATCAAACAATAATCCTGAGGAGATTTTATATGTATAAATATACACACACACACACACACACACACACACACACATATGTTAATATATGTTTTGTTATAGAATATGTTACAGAAAAATCCAAACAAACTTTTGGCTAACCCTATATATAATCTACTATATATATATATATACACATATATATATATATATTCTATATATGTGACCTTGAAGGGCATACAAATGCCCTTAAGTAAAGATTGTAATATGTTTATTTGACTAATGGAAATATCTTCATTCATTGTCCAATAATAGCATCCCAAGAGAAATGGTTTAATTGCATTTTACTATTCAAACTGATTTCTTAAATACATATGTAAATATATATTTAAAGTGCCAAAAAATTGGGTAAAATATTATTTTACATGTGTGTTAGAAGTAAGAGAAAGAGTGAATAAATTTGTCCATATATTAAATAAAGTCTTAGAAAAACTTTTTTTTCCAATTTATTCTAGATATTTATTCAACCTGATGAATAATATGTTTATTTCCACTAGAGGAAAATAACTGTAAGAAAATTCTAAACTAACTTCCAGACATTAAGAAGTATAAAATGAATTTAAACATGAAGTTACAAATCACTCTTTCAAATATATATATATTTTTAAATAAGATGTGGTCAAGAGCAGATATAATTCCTCATTGAAGAAGTCAGAAAATAATAGTGTTTGCATATACTAAAATGATTTTTAACATGTTGACTCTTTGGAAACTACTCCAATAATGTTAACATTCACCCAAGAGATTCTTGTGAGCATGTGTGTGTGTGTGTGTGTGTGTGTGTGTTGTGTATGACAAATATGAAAAGTTTAGTAAGTGCTTGTCTCTGACTCTTAATTTTTAAACATGTATGTAATATACCACTTAAAACTGTTTCTAGCTTATCTTGCCCTATAATCACCTATTTAGAGGTTTCTGAATGTTCTTTCTAATTTTGTTATTCGGCTAACTTTACTTTTTAATAGGGCCCGATGAGACTGATTAAAATTGTGAGTTATTTTACATGTAGTTCATATAAAATAATTCATAGCAGAATCCAAAAGTTTCTTTTCACCAGTGGGAATCATTCAGTCACCCTGGTGCACCCTATAGCTAATTATGGTAAAACAGATCGATTTGTTAGAGGAAGTTTGAGAAATTAGTTACCCTACACCCCCAACTGTACTTTGAGACCAGTGGAGTCCCATTTTCTTGTTAACCTTCTCAAAGCCAGATTTCAACTCTCTTAGGTACCTCTCTAATTGGCACACTTAACTATGAAAATGCAGTGTTATTTTAGACACCCATTGGGAATAACACTATTTGGAAACCATCCGAGTAGAACTGGATCCAAATATACTACCCTGAGGATGAATTCATCTTTAATTAAAAATATTTGTATAAATACTCTCCAAGGACAAAGATGATTAATGGCAACAATAGAAGAGTGCTTTGTGAGTTTTTGATTGGTCTCCAGGGTTTGCTGCATTAAAGACATAAATTTCTTCTAACTTTAACTCCAGAAGGCACATTAGACAATTTAAATTAAAAGGGTAATTTAGAGGAATTCTGTTCTCTTGCACAACTAAGATGATGTCTCCTCAAAACAAAAAGTTAACCAGAAAATGTCCTTACCAATTATAAAAATCCTTAGGATTATGTGGAATAAAACATACTTATCAAGAAATATTTGTTCTTATCTATTCTAGGTTTGGGTAAGGTATTGTGAAAAAATATAGAATTAGGAATAAAGAGAGCTGGATTCTAGTGGTGCATTGGTACCAGCCAAGAAATATGCACATAGGATATTCATTCTACGTTTTAAATTCTCATTTGAAATTCTTAAGAAGTTTATATGCCACAGATTATTTTAAAGGCTAAATTTAAAAATCCATACAAATGAATGTATCCTCCATTCCCTAGTCTATTCCCCTGACTGAATTATATGAAACACAAATGACCAGGTACATATCATATTTTACAGAAAATAAAACAAACATCTAAAACAGGAGACTTGTCAGCTTCTTTAAATTACTCAGCCTAGGTTTCATAATTCTGCTTGTCATGCACAAGATGTCATAGTTAAAAGAGTCTTCAGAAATTGCCATGTTTTGCTTCTTCAACTATTTCTTGGTCCAATTGATAATAAAGATTATAATATAAAAAGCATAGCAAAACATATTTTTAAAACTTTAAATACATGATTAAATTGACTATAACGCAAACTGTATTAGAGAATATCTATATACTCTAAAACTAGCAACAGACTAGATGGAAGAATTAATAAACTGTGGAAAATGAGAAACTTTGATAAATTTTTGTTACCTATATATTAACCAATTTATCATTCAAACATAAAACATATTTCCCCAAAATATTCATAGAAAATTATTAATTTGATAACACATTAAGTTAAAAATAACATTTATGAGATATAAATATGGGACAAGAAATTTTCAGAAAAATTATAGTAAAAGATGAAAATAATTTTAAAAAGAAAAAAAAAGGAAAGGGACCTAACTGATTTTGAAAATGAAGCTAACAATACCAGAAGTATTAATTCTAATAGGAAATTAAACTTGCAATTTGAGATAATTGAAAGTAGTTTTATGTAGAACTAGTAGTAGTAGTATAAAGCTATAAAATGAAAATGTACTAATATTTAAGATACTATGATTCTTGAATACTTTCATTCTACAAAAATAAAAATAAGTATTGAATTAAAAAAATAATAAAGGCAAGAGTACAGAATTACCATGGTTGTCATTAATGAACCATTTATTTCTCACAAGTGTATGCATATTATAAACATGAAATTGTGTATGTATGTATGCATTTCTTTACTGAATTATTAACATATTTATGAACTTATGCTAGAAAGTAAGTCTATAAAGATCAATAGTAACATTACAGGATGACATGGAAGCCAGCCTTCAAACACAGCACAATTTGAGCATCAAGATTGATAGTAAAATGGTACAACCCACTAAATAATATAGTGTGGCTCAGACGGTAAAGAATCTGCCTGCAATGAAGGAGACTTGGGTTTGATCCCTGGGTAGGGAAGATACCCTGGAGAAGGGAATGGCTAACCATTCCAGTGTTCTTGCCTGGAGAATACCATGGAGAAAGGAGCTTGACGGGCTACAGTAATGGATCGGAAAGAGTCAAACATGACTGACAAAGCACACTCTGAATCTATAGTGATTTATTTTATTAATCAAATATGTATGTACACATGTATGTATGTATTTTGGCTTCCCTGATAGCTCAGTTGGTAAAGAATCTGCCTGCAATGCGGGAAACCCCAATTTGATTCCTGGGTCAGGAAGATCAACTGGAGAAGGGAAAGGTTACCCACTCCAGTATTCTTGAGCTTCCCTTGTGGCTCAGCTGGTAAAGAATCTGCCCTCAATACGGGAGACCTGGGTTCGATCCCTGGGTTGGCAAGATTCCCTGGAGAAGGGAAAGGCTACCCACTCCAGTATTCTGGCGTGAAGAATTCCATGGATTGTATAGTTCATGGGGTCACAAAGAGTCAAAAAGGACTGAGCAACTTTCACTTTCATGTATGTATTTCGAATTGAACAATGCTTAACTTTAAAGAGAAAGCTAGCAGATACTTTTGTGTTAAATGATTAAAGTAAAAATTATCAGAAACATGACCAAATGAATTCATCTGCCACCAACTTGACACAATGAGAAGACAGCATCATTTCTGTGATATTCCTATTTCACACTGAGACTAAGAATGCATGGCAACAAATGGAGGCAGTCTCTGCTTCTCATATGGGACCTTTTGCTATAAAGGATATCACTGGGAAAACTGGTACAAATATATGTGTATATATCATCAAAACACAAATTTAATTTTATTGATATTTCCCTCAGATATATACCCAGAAGTGGAATTGGTTGACCATATGGTAGTTCTATTTTTAATTTTTGGAGGACCCATAAGTGTTTTCCAAAGTGGTCTACCAATTTACACCACCACTAACAATGCACTAGTGTTCCTTTCTCTACATTCCCACCAACAATTTTTATTTCTTGTCTTTTTGATAATAGCCAGCCTAACGGGGTGAAGTGGTTTTGATCTGCATTTCTCTGATGACTAGTGATGCTTAAGAAATGTTCATATACATGTTTTCTTTGTTCAATGTCTATTCAGGTCTTCTACCGATTTTTAAATTAGATTATTTGTGTTTTTGCTACTGAGTTGTAAGGATTTCTTATATATTTTAGATTTTAATTACTTACCAGATATGTGGTTTGGAAATAGGTTGCCTCTGATTGTTTCTTTTGGTATGCAGAAACTCTGTAGTTTTTTTATTATATAAATTTATTTATTTTAATTGGAGGTTAATTACTTCACAAGATTGTATTGGTTTTGCCATACATCAACATGAATCCACCACAGGTATACACGTGTTCCCCATCCTGAACCCCCCTCCCACCTCACTCCCCATACCATCCCTCTGGGTCATCTCAGTGCACCAGCCCCAAGCATCCTGTATCATGCATCATACCTGAACTGGTGATTCATTTCATATATGATATTATACATGTTTCAACACCATTCTCCTAAATCATCCCACCCTCTCCCTCTCCTACAAAGTCCAAAAGACTGTTCTATACATCTGTGTCTCATTACAGTCCCACTTTTATTTCTTTTCTTACTGTGCTTTTGGTGTCGTATCTACAAGGCATTGCTAAGACCAACATCAAGGAGCTTTTCCCCTACATTTTCTTCTAGGAGTTTTAGAGTTTCAAGGCTTACATCTGAGTCTTTAATCTATTCTAAGTTACTGTTTGTAGGTGGTATAAGGATCCAGCTTTATTCTCTTGCATGTGCATATCCAGTTTTCCCAGCACCATGTATTCCCTATTGATTGTTCTTGACTCTCTTGTCAAATATTTTGACTAGATATGCATGGGTTCACTTCTAGGTTCTCAATTCTATTCCACTGTCTATGACTCTCCTTTTTTGCTAGTAAATCCTACTGTTCTGAATACTCTAGCTTTTTAGTATAGTTTTAAATCAGAAAGTGTGATGCCAAATACACTTTTAAAACTCTGGTTTTGATTGGGGTTTTATATGAAAATTGTAGGTGACTGAAAATATGCTACATTTTTGGTCAAGTTGCAAGTACTGATAATTAGATATTTTCATGAGCAGTCCTCAATTTATTTAATAAATTGCTATGACTCTTTGTCCAAAAGTTTCCCTTGTGGCTCAGCTAGTAAAGAATCTGCCTGCAATGCAGGAGACCTGGGTTTGATCCCTGGGTTGGCAAGATCCCTTGGAGAAGGGAAAGGCTACCTACTCCAGTATTCTGGCCTGGAGAATCCCAAGGACTGTATAGTCCATGGAGTTGCAAAGAGTCAGACATGACTGAGCAACTTTCACTTTCACTTATGAGTCTTTGTCCAAAATAATGTGATGCCTCTAATTTTAATCTTTTTTTTTTTTTTTTCAAAATTGGTCTGCAGAGACTTTTGTGGTTCCATATCAGTTTTAAGATTATGTTCTTCTATTTTTGTAAAAAATGACATTGGAATTTTCAGAGATATTACACTGGGTCTATAAATGTCTTCTTATAACATTTTAACAATATTAATTTCTCCAACCCATGAAAACAGGGTATATTTCCATTATCTGTCTTCTTCAATTTCTTAGTTTTCCAAGAATAGATCTTTAACATAATTGGTTAAACTAAGAGACTATAGAAGCCAAAACATTGTATTAATGGGGGAAAAAACTAAACTAATAATTCAATAAGCAATAATGCAGAAAGCAATAAAGGCAATATTTAAATAATCTGATCTACAACATTTAGATGTAATATGTATAACAAATAGCACTAAATAAGGAGGAAAGTGATAAGTTAACTGAGAAAACAAATATATGAAAGTAAAAAACTGGAAAAAAAAATACTAAACATGCACTATGAAAGGATAAGAACACTGGGTTAGCAATATTAGTATCAGACAAGTTAGATTCCAAAACAAAGTGTTTAACAAGGGACAAACATTATTGGCCCACTTATTAAAGTGATAAATAGGTCGATAACACAGTAAAAACATCAATTATAAATGTGAATGTCCACACTAACAAAACATCAAATATGTGAAGCAAAAACTGATAAATGCAAATGGGAACATAATGAAAATCAGAATTATAGATGGTGAATATAAATAAGCCTCTCTTGATAAAATATAAAACAAATATAAAAATTCAATAAAAACATAGAAGACAAGTGATATTATCAACTATCTTAATCTAATTGACATTCATAGAGAATTACATTCAGCAGTCTTTAAACATTTCTTGTAACAGCAATCTTTGTTTTTTTACTTTTTTTATATAAATGTATTTATTTTAATTGGAGGTTAATTACTTTATAATATTGTATTGGTTTTGCCATACATCAACATGAATCTGCCACAGGTATACATGTATTCCCCATCCTGAACCCCTCTACCTCCTCCCTCCCCATACTATCCCTCTGAAACAGCAATCTTTTAAATTGTACATAAAATATTGGCCAAATAGATAATATCCTGGGCCATATAAAATTCTCAATATATTTTAAAATAATTGAATTACTCAGAGTATGTTCTCCTACCACAACATTTAATTAGGAATAAAAAATAATAAAAAATTTAAGGCATCTAGAAAGTCTCCAAATGGCTGGAATAGCATCTAAAAATCCATGGTCAAAGCAAGAATAAATAAAAAGAAAAAATATTAACTGAATGACTTACATTGAATGTTATTGAAAAAAAAACTTATCAGAATTACTAAGCTAAAGTAGGCCTGCAGGAAAATGTATAGAAATTAATATATAGGCAGGATAACAAAAAAGTATGAAATAATTGCTTAAGCTTCTACCTTAAGAAAGTAATAAAATAAGAAAATCCAAGATGCAAAATAATCTGAAGAAAGGAAGTACTAAAGATAAGAAAAAGAAGCAGTAAAGTTTAGAAATTAAAACAACAACAACAACAGGAAAAAAGAAAAGCAAACCATGATATATAAAAATGTTTCCAAGAAAACATCAATAAAATTGATAAACTTTGGCCAACTAATAATTAGAAAATTGGACACATATTAACCAATGTCAGGAATAAAAGGACGTCTATTACTATCAGAGAATTAAAAGACTATTAGGGAATATTATGAACAACTCAATATGAAAAATTTTAATAACATAAATGAAAAAATTCATTAAAGGACAAAAATATCCCATTTACTCAAAAATATTTAAAAATCAAAAATTTTCAATAAAATGTGAGCAAACAATTTTGCTAAAGGATTTTAATAAGAATGATAAAGTGTAATTTATTTCTGGAATGCAAGGATAGTTCTACACATGAAAATGGATCAACATAACATACCACATTAAACAAATGAAGAGGGCAAAAAGCAATTATCCAAATTGATATCAAAAAGCATTTGACAAAAATCAATACACTTTCAAGGCAAAAACATTCAACAAACTATGAATAGAAGGAAAGAACCTCATCATAATAAAAGCCATATATGAAAAACCCACAGCAAACCTCATATTTAATGATAAAAGGCTGAAACTTTCCCCCTAGGTTAAGAAACAAGGCAAGGATGCCCATTTTTGCCAATAGTTTTCAACACAGTACTACAGTTCTAGAAAGAGCAATTTTGACAAGAAAAAAGAAAAAAAAAAGCATCCAAAGTGGAAATAAAATTATCTCTGTTTGGAGATAATATGATTTTATATATAGAAAACCTTAATATTACACACACACACACTCACACACAAAATAAACTCTTAGAACAAATAAATTCAGCAAAGTAGCAGAATACAAAGTTACACAAAAATCAGCTGCATTTCCATATATTAATAATGAACAACTAAAAAGAAAATTAAGAAAAGTATTCTAAGAGTAAAAATAGTGACTAAAATAATAAAATATTTAGGAATTAACCAAGGAGCTAAAACTACAAAACATTAACACAAGATTAAAGACATAAATAAGTGAGAACATATAGCATGTACATGGATTGGAAAAATGAAAATTCTTAGGATGTCAACACTACCAAAAGCAATCTACAGATTCAATGCATTCAATATCAAAATCCCAATGAAGCTTTCTTTTTTTTTTTGCAAGAATAGAAAAACTCATCCTAAATTTTTTTTTTAATTTTATTTTTACTTTATTTTACTTTACAATACTGTATTGGTTTTGCCATACATTGACATGAATCCACCATGGGTGTATATGAGCTCCCAATCCTGAATCCTCCTCCCACCTCCCACCCCATATCATCTCTCTGGATCATCCCCATGCACCAGCCCCAAGCATCCTGTATCCTGTATTGAACATAGACTGGCCCTTCGTTTCTTACATGATAGTATACATGTTTCAATGCCATTCTCCCAATTATCCCACCCTCTCCCTCTCCCACAGAGTCCAAACGTCCGTTCTATACATCTGTGTCTCTTTTGCTATCTCGCATACAGGGTCATCATTACCATCTTTCTAAATTCCATATATATGTGTCAGTATACTGTATTGGTGTTTTTCTTTCTGGCTTACTTCACTCTGTATAATCGGCTCCAGTTTCATCCATCTCATTAGAACTGATTCAAATTTATTCTTTTTAATGGCTGAGTAATACTCCATTGTGTATATGTACCACAGCTCAATGAATCTCAAATAAGTCAAAACTGAAAATACTGAAAAAGGAAGAATAAATTCCTCCTTTTTTTCAATACTGTAATAAGAAGAACAAAGCTGAAGGAATAACACTTCCTGATTTCAAAACTCACTACAAATCTGTAATACTCAAAACAGTGTGGAGTTGGCATAAAGACCAGCTGATTACAAAAGAGAGTTCACAAATAAACTCTCATACATATTGGTCAATGGTTTTTGGCAAGACGCCAAGACTTTTCAATGGAGAAAAGGCAGTCCCTTCAACAAATGGTGAAGGAAAACTGGATATCCACACAAACAAGAATAAAATCGACTCATTACCTAACAACAGATACAAAGTTTTAACTCAAAATAGATGCATACCTAAAGGTAAGACCTGAAACAATAAAACTCTCAGGAAATAAAAAGGGCAAAACTTCACAACTTTGAATTTGCTTATTATTTTCTGATTATAACACCAATAGAATGGGGTATATACACACACACACAAATTGACCCTCACAAAAATGTAAAATTGCTTTGCATCAAAAGACATTATTAATAGAATAAAATGCCACCTACAGAATGGGAAAATATTTTAAAATCATATATTTGATAAGGTATTAGTACTCATAGTACATAGGAAACTCGTAAACTAAAAAACAAACAAACAAAAAAATTCAGATTCAAAAACAGTCAAAGATACCACCTTATAAATAATTAGGATGGCTTCTACCAAATAGGGCTTCTCTGGTGGCTCAGAGGTTAAAGCATCTGCCTCCAATGTGGGAGACCCAGGTTCAATCCCTGGGTCGGGAAGATCCCCTGGAGAAGGAAATTGTAACCCACTCCAGTATCCTTGCCTGGAGAATCCCATGGATGGAGAAGCCTGGTAGGCTACAGTCCAAAACAAACAACTTTTATGAAGATGTGGAGCAATTCAAACCCTTATACAATGTTGGTGGGAATGCAAAATGATGCTGCTGTGGAAAACAGTACAGCAGTACCTCAAAAAAATAAAAATAGAACTAACTTATGATCCAGCAATTCCACTTTTAGGTGTATACTCAATAGAACTTCCATAGGGTCTCAAAGAAAAGTTTGTACACCATGCTTCTAACAGCCTAATTTATAATACCTAGTGTGGAAGCAACACAAGCATCCATTGATGGATGATTGAGTAAGCAAAATATAGTATAAATAGAATGGAATATTATTCAGCTACAAAAAGGAAAGAAATTCTGACATCTGCTACAACATACATGAAACTTGAAATGTTATATTAAGTAACATAAGTGTTAGTCGCTCAGTCATGTCTGACTCTTTGGACTATAACCTACTAGGACCCTCTGTCCATGAGAATCTTAGGGCAAGAGTACTGGAGTGGGTTGCCATTTCTTCCTCCAAAGTAATATAAACTGGTAACCAAAAAGACATATCCTCTATGGTTCCATTTATATAAGGTAGTTAGAGGAATCAAAATCATAGAGACAAAAAGTACAATAGATGGTGGTTTCCAGCAGCTGAAAGTTTAGAGAATGGGAAGCTATTGCTTTTACAGAGTTTCTGTTTTCCAAGGTGAAGAGAATTCTGGAGATAGATGATGATGATGGTTGCACAACAATATGAATGTACTTGTAATCAGTGAACTGCACAATTTAAATGCTTAAGATAATAAGTTTTACTTTTAATTTTTTTAATATTCTTTTTTTTAAGAAAGATTTTTTTATGTGGACCATTTATTTATTTTTGGTGGTGCATGTAGCTGCATGCGAGCTTTTCTCTAGTTGTGGTGAGCAAAGGTTACTCTTCGTGGTGGTACACAGGCTTCTCATTATGGTGGTTTTTCTAGTTGCAGAGCACAGGCTCTAGGCACACAGGGTTCAGTTGTTGCAGTCCATGGGCTCAGTAGTTGCAGCTCAAGGGTTCTAGACCACAGGCTCAGTAGTTGGGGCACGTGGGCTTAGTTGCTCTGAGGCATGTGGTATCTTCCCAGACCAGGGATCAAACAGGTGTCCCTTGCATTGGCAGGTGGATTCTTATCCACTAAATCACAAGAGAAGTCCATAAGTTTTATTGTATATATTTTACCACATTTTTAAAAATCAGACAAGAAAGAGATAACCTAAATCACCTTTTATCTATTAAAGATATTGAGTTTATAGCTAAAAGCCTCTCCACAAAGTAAAGTCTAGATTGAGATAGATTCAGTGTAGGACTCTTTCTAACATTTAAGAAGAGAATAATGCAAATTGTACAAAAGAGCTTGCATAAAATTTTAAGAAGCAGCATATTCTAATTTATTTTATGAGGTATTACTCAGATAAAAATTCCTGATATGGCCATTTGAAAAAAAAAAAAGCTATAGAAAAACTTTCCTTACAAACAAAAAACATAATCCTTAAAGATGTATTATTAATAGTATCCCAGACCATCTAAAAAATAATAAGTACATCATGACCAATTGGAACATAGTGCAATGCCAGGTTATTTTAACATTTGAAAATCAAAGCTATTCACCATATTATCAGACATAAAGAGAAACCATAGGGGAAAAAAAGAGTCCAAAGGTACTCTTAACATATATGGTCTATTGATTCTTGACAAAGGCAAAAAGCTAATTCAATGGAAAGAAAAATAGTCATTTCACCAAATCCTGCCAGAAAAATTATACATCATTATGCAAGAAAAAGGAGCAACACCTCTTAGCTCATGTCATATACAAAAATTATTATGAGTGCAATTTTAAAAATCTGCAAGAAATATAGCACAAACATTCTTATAACCTCAGTCTAGGCAAATACATCTTAGATAAGATACACAAGAGAGAAAAAACTAGATTCCATCCATATTAAAAAATAGTTCGTCTTCAAAATATACTGTTAAGAAACTGAAAAGGCTAGCAATAGACTGGAAGAAAATATTTGAAAAAGGCTTATCTATTTAAAGATAGTTATCCATAATAATTTTAAAACTTTTACTACTCAATAATTAATAGGCAAATTGTAACAGAAACATTATCAGGCAAGATATATGAGTGTTAAATAGCCAAGTGAAAAGATCCTTAACATCAATAGTCATCAGGCTTGTGCTCAATCGCTCACTTGTATCCAACACTTCTGCAATGCCATGAACTGTAACTCTCCAGGCTCCTCTGTCCATTGGATTTCCCAGGCAAGAATACTAGAATGGGTTGCCATTTCTTTCTCCAGGGTATCTTCCCAACCCAGGGATCAAACCCACAGCTCCTACACTGGGAGGCAGATTCTTTACCACTGAGCCGCCTGGGAAGCCCCCAATTGTCATCAGGGAAATGTTAATTAAACTATGGTGAAATAATACATATACACTGGAATGGCTAAAATTACGAATACTGAGAATACAAAGTGCTGATAAGAATTTGAACACTTACACATTGCTGCTGCTGCTGCTGCTAAGTCGCTTCAGTCGTGCCCGACTCTGTGCAACCCCATAGACGGCAGCCCACCAGGCTCCCCCATCCCTAGGATTCTCCAGGCAAGAACACTGGAGTGGGTTGCCATTTCCTTCTCAAATGCATGAAAGTGAAAAGTGAAAGTGAAGTCGCTCAGTTGTGTCCAACTCTTCCGCGACCCCACAGACTGCAGCCTACCAGGCTCCTCCATCCATGGGATTTTCCAGGCAAGAGTACTGGAGTAGGGTGCCATTGACTTCTCTGACACATTGCTAGCAGTAGTGTAAAAAGTACAGCCACTTTGAAAACTAGTTTGACAGTTACATTTAAGTTTAGTGGGATTCCCTGATGGCTCAGACAGTAAAGAATCTGCCTGCAATGCAGGAGACCTGGGTTCAATCCCAGGTGGGGAAGATTCCCTGGAGAAGGAGATGGCTACCTATTCCAGTATTCTTGTCTGGGAAATTCCATGGACAAAGCCTGGAAGGCTATAGTCTGTGGGGTCACAAAGAGTCAGATAAGACTGAGGGACTAACACTTTCACTTTTACACTTATCTAAAGAAGCAATTTAACACAGTTATATCCCTGAGGGAAATGAGAATTCATTCCAATACTTTTATGGAAAGGCAAAAAATACAGAATAGTCAAAAAAATGTTTTTAAAGAAAAAGTTGGAAGACTTATACTGGTTTGAAGATTTAATAAAATGCTATAGCAATCTGGAACCACTGTATTGATATAAGAATGTATCAGTATAGCATAAAAGAGAGTGCAAAAGACTGTACATGTATAATTTATTGATTTTTGACTAAGCGAATTCATTGGGGAAAGAGAAGTCTTTTAAACAAATAGTGCAATAACAACTAACCATAAGCAATAAACAATACAATTCTGGATCACACAATATATCATACCCCAAAACTGAATTAAAATGAATCATAGATAAAACTAAAATCATTAAACTTACAGAAAAAAACAGAGTGTCTTTGCAAACTTGAAGTAGGCAAGAATTCCTTATACATACAAAAAGGAGTAAAAATAACAATATATTAGGATTCTAGAGAAAGTTATTAAGCACATACATGATGATTACTGCTACTGCCAAGTCACTTCAGTCGTGTCCAACTCTGTGCGACCCCATAGATGGCTGCCTACCAGGCTCCCCCATCCCTGGGATTCTCCAGGCAAGAACACTGGACTGGATTGCCATTTCCTTCTCCAATGCAGGAAAGTGAAAAGTGAAAGTGAAGTTGCTCAGTCGTGTCCTACCCTCAGTGACCCCATGAACAGCAGCCCACCAGGCTCCCCCGTCCCTGGGATTCTCCAGGCAAGAACACTGGAGTGGGTGGCCATTGCCTTCTCTGATACATGATGATACTACATTATAATTTTAATACATCTGGATTTCAAGTACAGAGAAAGGAATTAATAGTAATCCTTGTTTCACACTACAGTATCAACTTGGGCCCATATATGAACATTAACCAGATGGTTTTCTCTTATCTCATACCAGCATCCTCCTAGCCTAAGATAACATTCAGACTCCCTTGTTAATCATTCAGTTGATAACATCTAATATAATTTAAGCATTATACCATCTTATTTTATTTTAGTTGTTTTTACTTTATTAAAAAGTATCATAAAGAATTTCAAATAATTTCTGTATTCACTCTCCCCTCAGGAAGGTAAAGCTTAATTCTTTCCCCCTTAAGTGGGAGCTATACTTAGTGACTGGCTTCCAAAGAGTACAGTATGGATAAAAATAATGTAACTCTATAGAGCAAAAACCTGATAAACACTACCTCATCCAGGTGAATATGACCAGGGATTAAGTAATAATGATAGTCATTCTTGTCCAGTCTTTCAGTGGTGTCAGAATCTGTGACCCCATGGACTGCAGCACTCCAGGCTTCCCTTTCCTTCACTATCTTCTGAAGTTTGCTCAAACTCTTGTCCATTGAGTCAATGATGCCATCCAACCATCTCATCCTCTGTCGCCCTCTCCTCCTCCTGCCCTCAATCTTTACCAGCAACAGGCCCTTTTCCAATGAGTCAGCTCTTTGCATCAGGTGGCCAAAGTATTGGAGATTCAGCTTCAGCATCAGTCCTTCTGGTGAATATTCAGGGTTGATGTCCTTCAGGATTAACTGCTTTGATCTTCTTGATGCCCAAGGGACTCTCAAGTCTTCTCCAGTACCACCGTCCAAAAGTATCAATTCTTGGGCACTCAGACTTCTTTATGGTCCAACTCTCACATCCGTACATGAATACTGGAAAAACCATAGTTTTGACTATACGGACCTTTGTTGGTAAAGTGATGTCTCTGCTTTTTAATTCGCTATCTAGGTTTGTCACAACTTTTCTTCCAAGGACCAAGCACCTTTTAAATTCATGACTGCAGTCACTATCCACATTGATTTTAAATGAAGCACAAGCTGGAATCAAGATTGACAGGAGAAATATCAGTAATCTCAGATATGCAGACAAAATTTTCCAAACAATTTTCCCATCACAAGCAAGAGAAAACTTTGCTTCCTTAGGGACAATATCCCTCCTGTTGAGAAGGTATGCTATAGACCACATGCTCTCATGCATGGACACAGACTTTTTACATTTCTCCCAACTGAATGGGTATAAAATCATATTTTATTATAATCTTGATCTCCATTTCTTTGATCACAATATAAATCCCAGTGATTGGTCATTTGCTCTTCTGTGAAATGTGTGCTAATACATTTTTCTCATTAACTGTGCCTTTTTTACATATTTGTAAGAGCTCAGTATACAATCTTTCTGTGGTATGTACTGAAAACATATCCTTTCTGGTGTTCAGTTCAGTTCAGTTCAGTCGCTCAGTCATGTCCGACTCTTTGCGACCCCATGAATCGCAGCATGCCAGGCCTCCCTGTCCATCACCAGCTCCCGGAGTTCACTCAGACTCACGTCCATCGAGTCAGTGATGCCATCCAGCCATCTCATCCTCGGTCGTCCCCTTCTCCTCCTGCCCCCAATCCCTCCCAGCATCAGAGTCTTTTCCAATGAGTCAACTCTTCGCATGAGGTGGCCAAAGTACTGGAGTTTCAGCTTTAGCATCATTCCTTCCAAAGAAATCCCAGGGCTGATCTCCTTCAGAATGGACTGGTTGGATCTCCTTGCAGTCTAAGGGACTTGCAAGAGTCTTCTCCAACACCACAGTTGAAAAGCATCAATTCTTCGACACTCAAGCCTTCCTCACAGTCCAACTCTCACTTCCATACATGACTACTGGAAAAACCATAGCCTTGACTAGACGGACCTTAGTCAGCAAAGTAATGTCTCTGCTTTTGAATATGCTATCTAGGTTGGTCATAACTTTTCTTCCAAGGAGTAAGTGTCTTTTAATTTTGTGGCTGCAATCACCACCTGCAGTGATTTTGGAGCCCCCCAAAAAATAAAGTCTGACACTGTTTCCACTTTCTCCATCTATTTCTCATGGAGTGATGGGGCCGGATCTGCCATGTTGAGCTTTAAGCCAAATTTTTCCACTCTCCTCTTTCACTTGCATCAAGAGGCTTTTTAGTTCCTCTTCACTTTCTGCCATAAGGGTGGTGTCATCTGCATATCTGAGGTTATTGATATTTCTCCCAGCAATCTTAATTCCAGCTTGTGTTTCTTCCAGTCCAGCCTTTCTCATGATATGCTCTGCATATAAGTTAAATAAGCAGGGTGACAATATACAGCCTTGACGTACTCCTTTTCCTATTTGGAACCAGGCTGTTGTTCCATGTCCTGTTCTAACTGTTGCTTCCAGACCTGCATACAGATTTCTCAAGAGGCAGGTCAGGTAGTCTGTATTCCCACCTCTTTCAGAATTTTCCACAGTTTACTGTGATCCACACAGTCAAAGGCTTTGGCATAGTCAATAAAGCAGAAATAGATGTTTTTCTGGAACTCTCTTGCTTTTTCCATGATCCAGCGGATGTTGGCAATTTGATCTTTGGTTCCTCTGCCTTTTCTAAAACCAGCTTGAACATCTGGAAGTTCACAGTTCACACATTGCTGAAGCCTGGCTTGGAGAATTTTGAGCATTACTTTACTGGCGTGTGAGATGAGTGCAATTGTGCGGTAGTTTGAGCATTCTTTGGCATTGCCTTTCTTTGGGATTGGAATGAAAACTGACCTTTTCCAGTCCTGTGCCCACTGCTGAGTTTTCCAAATTTGCTGGCATATTGAGTGCCGCACTTTCACAGCATCATCTTTCAGGATTTGAAATAGCTCTACTGGAATTTCATCACCTCTACTAGCTTTGTTCGTAGTGATGGTTTCTAAGGCCCACTTGACTTCACATTCCAAGATGTCTGGTTCTAGATGAGTGATCACATCATCGTGATTATCCGGGTCGTGAAGATACTTTTTGTACAGTTCTTCTGTGTATTCTTGCCACCTCTTCTTAATATCTTCTGCTTCTGTTAAGTCCATACCATTTCTGTCCTTTGTGGAGCCCATCTTTGCATGAAATGTTCCGTTGGTATCTCTAATTTTCTTGAAGAGACCTCTAGTCTTTCCCATTCTGTTGTTTTCCTCTATTTCTTTGCATTGATCACTGAGGAAGGCTTTCTTATCTCTTCTTGCTAGTCTTTGGAACTCTGCATTCAGATGCTTATATCTTTCCTTTTCTCCTTTGCTTTTCACCTCTCTTCTTTTCACAGCTATTTGTAAGGCTTCCCCAGACAGCCGTTTTGCTTTCTTGCATTTCTTTTCCATGGGGATGGTCTTGATCCCTGTCTTCTGTACAACGTCACGAACCTCATTCCATAGTTCATCAGGCACTCTACTCTATCTATCAGATCCAGACCCTTAAGTCTAGTTCTCACTTCTACTGTATAATCATAAGGGATTTGATTTAGGTCATACCTGAATGGTCTAGCAGTTTTCCCTGCTTTCTTCAATTTAAGTCTGAATTTGGTAATAGGGAGCTCATGATCTGAGCCACAGTCAGCTCCTGGTCTTGTTTTTGTTGGCTATATAGAGCTTCTCCATCTTTGGCTGCAGAGAATATAATCAATCTGATTTTGGTGTTGACCATCTGCTGCTGTCCATGTGTAGAGTCTTCTCTTGTGTTGTTGGAAGAGGGTGTTTGCTATGACCAGTGCATTATCTTGGCAAAACTCTATTAGTCTTTGCCCTGCTTCATTCCATATTCCAAGGCCAAATTTGCCTTCTACTCCAGGTGTTTTTGACTTCCTACTTTTGCATTCCAGTTCCCTATAATGAAAAGGACATCTTTTTTGAGTGTTAGTTCTAAAAGGTCTTCATAGAACCGTTCAACTTCAGCTTCTTCAGCGTTACTGGTTGGGGCATAGATTTGAATTATTGTGATATTGAATGATTTGCCCTGGAAACGAACAGAGATCATTCTCTCATTTTTGAGATTGCACCCAAGTACTACATTTCAGACTCTTTTGTTGACCATGATGGCTACTCCATTTTTTCTGAGGGATTCCTGCCCGCAGTAGTAGATATAATGGTCATCTGAGTTAAATTCACCCATTCCAGTCCATTTTAGTTCGCTGATTCCTAGAATGTCAACGTTCACTCTTGCCCTCTCCTGTTTGACCACTTCCAATTTGCCTTGATTCTCAGACCTGACATTCCAGGTTCCTGTGCAATACTGCTTTTTATGGCATCAGACCTTGCTTCTATCACCAGTCACATCCACAAGTGGGTATTGTTTTTGCTTTGGCTCCATCCCTTCATTCTTTCTGGAGTTATTTCTCCACTGACCTCCAGTAGCATATTGGGCACCTACTGACCTGGAGAGTACCTCTTTCAGTATCCTATCATTCTGCCTTTTCATAATGTTCATGGGGTTCTCGAGGCAAGAATACTGAAGTGGTTTGCCATTCCCTTCTCCAGTGGACCACATTCTGTCAGACCTCTCCACCATGACCTGCCCATCTTGGGTTGCCCTGCGGGCATGGCTTGGTTTCATTGAGTTAGACAAAGCTGTGGTCCTAGTGTGATTAGATTGACTAGATTTCTGTGAGTATGGTTTCAGTGTGTCTGCCCTCTGATGCCCTCTTGCAACACCTACCGTCTTACTTGGGTTTCTCTTACCTTGGGCGTGGGGTATTTCTTCACGGCTGCTCCAGCAAAGCACAGCAACTGCTCCTTACCTTGGATGAGGGGTATCTCCTCCCGCTGCCCTTCCTGAACTTCAGCGTGGGATGGCTCCTCTAGGCCCTCCTGCACCAGGGCAGCCACCACTCCTTGGGCGTGGGGTTGCTCCTCCCTGTCGCCGCCCTGGCCTCGGGCATGGGGTTGTTCCTTCTGGTGTAGGTATTGAAAACATATTCCTTAGTCCTGCATTTTGGCATTCTACAAAAATCCTTGGATGGGCCAAAATATTCTTAAGTTTACTATATTTACAGGCAGATATACACATGTAAATATATATATATATATATATATATATATATATCTTATATGATTGAATTCTTTGTATTTAGGTGTAGATTCTTTGGAAAAATGTCAATTCAGGTCATCTGCCCATTTTTAATCCAGTAATTTGTTGTTTTGCTGTAGAGTTCTATGTGGTCCTTTTAATTGTGGCTACTAACTCTTTATATAATAAGTAGTTTGCAAATATTTTCTCCCATTCCATAGGCTGTCTCATCTTATGATTATTTCTTTGCTGTGCAGAAGTTTTTTACTTTCATGTATTTCCATTTGCTTATTTTTGCTTTTGTTGCTTATGCTTTTTCTGTCATACCCAACAAATCAATGTCAAGACTGATGTCAAGGAATTCTTTCCCTGTGTTTTCTTCTGGGGGAGTGTTACAGTTTCAGGTCTTATGTTTAAGTCCTTAATCCATCTTGAGTTAATTTTCATGGTTGGTATAAGATGGTCAGTTCAATTTCATTCTTTACATGCGAACATCCAGTTTCCCCAATATCTTTCACTGAAAAGATTGTTCTTTTATCACTCAGCATTCTTGGTTCCCTTGTCAAATATTAATTGATAAGACATGTATGGTTTATTTCTGGGCTTTCAGTTCTATAACACTGGTCTATGTATCTGTTTTAACCAGGACCCTACTGTTCTGTTATTCTTTCTCAAGATTACCTTAGCTATATCTGGTCTTTAGTGGTTCCACATAAACTTTAGAGTAGTTTTTCTGCTATGTTCATGAAAAGAAAAAAAAATGCATGCCATTGGCATTCTGATAGATATTCCATTAAATCTATAGATGATTTTGGATAGTATGGACATTTTAACAGAATTAGTTTTTCCAATTCATGAAAAGAAGATATCTTTCCATTATTTTTCTCCTTCAATTTCTTTTGTTAACATTACAGTTTTTAGGGAATAGATCATTCATTTTCTTGGTTAAATTAACCAATCCAGAGCCATATCCACTCTCTGCAGCCTTCACACCACAGCAGAAAATATCGCTCTGCCTAATCATCTCAAGGCCAGGAAACAGGTACAGACCCTATAACCCAAAACCCTCTGAAATTATTCAAAGTAGCCAATCCTAACCTGTTCATCTTACTCCACCTTGCCTTTCTCACAGAGACCCTAACAAAGGCAGACTGCTTTTTCATTGCATTATTAGTTTCCTTTCTTGGTGTCAGGTGTATCTGATTCATTGTGATCTATGAAGCCTTGAAAATGTGCCTGTGCATTTGAAGAAGCAAACACATATTTCAGTCTTTATTTCTGGGTTTTGGCAGGTAAAGTCTTTCCCCTGTGGGATCCCTGAGCTAATGAATGGAATTATCTCCAGAATCACAGTTATGCGGGATTGGAATCAGTTTAAGGCTGTCTTTGGGTCTGCAGTAGGGTCCCTGGATGGGGATGGTCATTCCTATCTGGTCATTAGATGAATAAGACTGCTTCGCGTGTCTTGTTCAGTAGGATAACACTAGAATAAGGATCTGCTTCAAGGTCCATAGTTGGGTCCTTAGTCAGTGGCCTGATATCAGATACATGGACAGAAAGTAATGTCTCCTACTGGGTGTTTAGACCTGTAGAACTCGGCTGTGAAGAAACTGAATTCAAATATAGGACCCTTTTAGTGTCTCTGGGGGTGCAGATGGGAGTGTCTTCTGTACAGTATCTGGGCCAGCAGGACTGTTTGTAGACTGCTACTAGGATAAGCTGGAGACAAGTCACAACTTTGAAATCTACAGCCTGACTGAGGTTTGGTGGGCTTACTCCCAGGGTGTCAGACTGTGGTCAAGGGGTTGGAGCTGGTTCACAGGCTATTGCCAGGACTGAGGGCAATACATCTGTTACCTGACTCATAGATGGGCATGATTCCGGCCAAGTCTCTTGGTGTATGGTGCTGGTGACGGGAGACAAAATGAGCCATATTCCAGTCCTCAGGGGCATGGAGCTGCTCCCAGAACATCAGTGACTCAGCCACCTATGTGCAGGTCTGCAATCTAAAGATGGCTCTTCTCCATACTGGACGGCACTGGAGTTTCAGACCTGGATCTCCAGTCTCCCACAGAAGCACTCTTGTCCCTCTTGTCCATGGTTGGATGACAAGTTATTGTTGTTCAGAAGGCATATGAAAGAGAGATGTCTTATTTAGTCATCTGCTGATATCACTCCTCCCCTTTTTGTAATCTTTGAACAATATTTTTGTACCACATGATCTAAAGAATTTTATAATTTTCCACATTAAATTCTTATACATCTTTTGTTAAATTATCCCCAAATCCTTAATAATCTCTGATACACATATAAATAGTCTTTTAAATTAAATATTGTAGTTGTTTACTGCTATTGTATGGACATGGAATTGATCTTTTGTGTTAATCCAGACACCTTCATAAATCCTTCTTTAGATTGTTTTTGTAAATTATCATGTAAATGACAGTTTAATTCTACATTTGATACCCTATACTTTAAATTTGTTTATTATTGTATTGCATTTGTTAGATTTCTAATAGCATGTTGAACTGCATTTAGGGATAATGAGCATTGTGTCTTTTTCATAATTTTAAAGAAAATGCTCCTAATATTTTCCCATTTTCCCAATGAAAATGTGTGTTCATTCAGTTTGTAGCTATAATTTAGCAGCTTAATAAAATTTAGTTATTTTTCTAATTTTACTGTGTTTAAAATCATAAAATATTGTTACAACTTATCAAACATTCCTTCCACACTTTTTGTGACAATTGTTTTTAAAATATTTTAATCTGTTAATATGTCAATTTTTTTGTGTGTTTTAATGTGGCATTAAACTACCACAATATTTAAGGTAATTATCCTCCAATTAAATAAATTAATTAAAATTAAATAATATGTCAAATTTAATTCTGCATTGAATGACATTGAACTATCAATGCCTACCTGCTATATTTACAACTTAGCCATAATGATCACCTTTTATCATATTCAATATGTTTAAAATCCAATTTGATAATACATATTACAATGACACAGTCTCCTTAAATTGTGGAATATTTACAAGTTTAAAAGCTATCTAAATGTGCCCCAGAAATTCCACGATAAAGGTTTTTGAGTTTAAATCCTCTGAACTGAAGACAATAAAACTAGAAATCAACAATAAAAATATATTGTCTAAATAAATCTACTATACTGAAAGAACAAACTTCATCTACATAACCCTTTAATAAAAAGAATATTAAAATGAAAAATTATTTATATTGAATATAATAATGAAGCAAAAAAATTACATTGAAAATTATACAAAAGTCTTAAATACTTTCCATTAAAGTAAAAACAGAAAATAAATCAACCAAGCCTTCAACTAATGACTTCAGAAACAAAAGATTAACAAAACCAGAAAAACCTTAGGTATATTAAAATAATCATGAAGATATGCAAATGTTCATGCAGATATTGATTAGTGAACATAATGTGTGTATTTATCATTTAATTTAAATAGTACAATATTTATGAGTTGCAGTTTGGAATATATCTAAACAAAACAAAACTAGAACAGGAAACCTATGTAACACCTAGATGTCACATCATAAACTACTTTGAAAATTATTATATGGAACTCAAAATTCTAATGGTATAAAGTCAAATCCATGGCATATTTAATTAAGGAACTAAAATGGAATAAAAGAATTAAAATGTATAATTACAGACATCAAAAGAATTATATTACTATAAGACACTATTTTAAGTCACTCCATGCCAATGTTTTTTCCAAATCTAGAGGAAAATAAGGATTTTCAATCAATATACAGATTACAAACATTACAAGAAAGAAAGTAATGAGATCAATAAGTATGTGTGTAGTCCCTAAGTCATGTCTGACTCTTTTGTGACCCCATGGAATGTAGCCCACCAGGCTGTCCTGTCCATGGGATTTCCCAGGCAAGAACACTGAAATGGACTCTGCCATTTTCTTCTCCAGGGGAATCTTCCCAACCCAGAGATTGAACCCTCATCTCCTGTATTAGCAGGCAGATTCTTTACCATTGAGCCACCAGGGAAGCCCTCAATAAATATAATACTAAAAATATTACCAAACATTTATTATTAAGACTCCCTATTACAAATAGGTTTACAGCAACCATACCACATTTATGTTTTTTTTATTTTTTGTTCCTTGATCAAATCATTACTGTTTGGACTCTTAAGGATATTATAGGTGTAATACTTTGTACTGCCACTTCATATAATTATCTGAGCAAGGCCAATGACTGATATTACTGTGGCATTTTCAACTCTCATTTGCAAAGATTGGATACTGGCAAACTCAACTATGATTTGGAGAAAACAAATTCCATAGAAATTTTAATAGTGTCTCTTTCTTTTTCCCCCAGATATATAGATGGATATATAGACATTCATATAATCATATATATTTTCAGATATTATATTAATACATTTATTTAGCAGTACTGTATTTATGAGTTGTAATTTTGAATATATCTAAGCAAAACGTGACTGCAGCCATGAAATTAAAAGACACTTACTCCTTGGAAGAAAAGTTATGACCAACCTAGATAGCATATTCAAAAGCAGAGACATTACTTTGCTGACTAAGGTCCGTCTAGTCAAGGCTATGGTTTTTCCAGTGGTCTAGTATGGATGTGAGAGTTGGACCGTGAAGAAGGCTGAGTGCAGAAGAATTGATGCTTTTGAACTGTGGTGTTGGAGAAGACTCTTGAGAGTCCCTTGGACTGCCAGGAGATCCAACCAGTCCATTCTGAAGGAGATCAGCCCTGGGATTTCTTTGGGAGGAATGATGCTAAAGCTGAAACTCCAGTACTTTGGCCACCTCATGCGAAGTGTTGACTCATTGGAAAAGACTCTGATGCTGGGAGGGATTGGGGGCAGGAGGAGAAGGGGACGACCGAGGATGAGATGGCTGGATGGCATCACTGACTCAATGGACATGAGTCTGAGTGAACTCCGGGAGTTGGTGATGGACAGGGAGGCCTGGCATGCTGTGATTCATGGGGTCGCAAAGAGTCGGACACGACTGAGCGACTGAACTGAACTGAAGCAAAACAAACAGAAACAAACCTCTGTAACAAACAGATATCATACCATAAATTAACTATGAAGTAATATAAAATATCTACATTGATTTTCATTCATTTTTTAAAAATCTATTGATGTTAAAAAAACTCAAATCTTCAAAAGCGTAGATGAACTTAGTTAGAATTATTCCATAACAAATTATTACATATACTGATTTTAGTCTAGCCTACAGTTTTACAGATGGCCAGAGGTCAATGAAAAGATTTTTTTCTCAACAATATCCTTTTCATAGCATTTTTTACCTCCCTATTCCTTACACTATAAATCAGAGGATTCAACATAGGGATGATAAGAGTGTAGAATACAGCTATAATCTTGTTTTTCTCTGGTGAAGAGATGGCTCCAGGCTGGGCATACATGAAGAATACAGTTCCATAGAACAAACTCACCACAGTGATATGAGAGGTACAAGTGGAGAAGGTCTTACTCCTACCATGAGTTGAGGGGATCTTTAGAACAGTGGAGAGGATACATGCATAAGAAAGCAGAATGATAGTTGTGGTAGTGATGATGATGAGGGCAGAGAGAATAAAGAGTACAATCTCATTCACCAAGGTGTCCACACAGGAAATCTTGATCAGGGCTGGGACATCACAGAAAAAGTGGTCCAATCTGTTTTCTCCACAGAAACGCAAACTGAAGGTGAAACCTGTTTGTATCATGGAGTTGATGCAGCCACAGATGTAGGAGGCAATCACCAAACGAACACAAGCCTGCTGGGACATACGAACCATGTAGAGGAAGGGCGAGCAAATGGCTGAGAAGCGATCATATGCCATCACAGCTAGAAGAAAGCCTTCCGTCCCAACAAAGAGAGCAAAGAAAAAGAACTGGGTTGCACAGCCATTGTAAGAAATTCTCTTGTCTTTGGATAAGAAAGTGGCCAGAGTTTTGGGAGCAATGACAGTGGAGTAACAGAGATCTAAATAAGATAGATTTCTAAGAAAGAAATACATAGGGGTATGAAGTCTGGAGTCTATTTTAATGACAACTAACATGCTGATATTTCCCACCACAATGACCATGTAGATAAGCAAGAAGAGTAAAAATAAGAGAAGCTGTACATCTGGAGATGTTTGGAATCCCAGCAGAATAAACTCCATCACTTCTGAGTAATTCTTATTCAGTTCATTCTTCATAGCTGAGACCTATCTGAGAAAATCAGTGGATGATCACGTATCCTATGGAAAGCCTTTTCAACTTTACATTCTTTTTTTAAAATTGAAATATAGTTCATGTACAATATTATATGTTACAGGTATACAATATAGTGATTCACAATTCTGAAGCTATACTAAATTTATAGTTATTATAAAATATTGGCTATATGCCCTGTGTTGTACAATATACCCTTGTAACTTATTTTATATATAACAGTTTGTACCTTTTACTCCCCTATCCCTATATTTCTCCTTCCCCCAACCTCACCTCAGTGGCAACCACTACATTGTTCTCTATATCTGTGAGCCTGCTTCTTTTTTGTTATAGTCAGTAGTTTGTTGTATTCTTTAGATTCCACAAATAAGTGATATCATACAGTATTTGCCTTTCTCTGTTTGACTTATTTCACTTAGGATAATACCCTCCAGGTTCATCCATATGGCTGCAAATGAGAGAAAAAAATGCTATTGGAATATGAAGTTCTCTTGTCAACATATCTAACAGAATAACTTTACTTTTGGAAGGAACAGTAGGCAAATACATATAATTTTTTCTAATATATTCAATGTCAATGATATGAGAAATGTAGATGGGCAAAAGATGTCTGGGACAGTGATGCTATGAGTCATTTTATGCCATTTGTTCAGAACTTTGGAATTGGATGGACTAAGTCCAAATTTTACCTCTTTCAATCTGAAGTAATCTAAAATTGCTACCTACATTTTCAATGCCTGAAGTCCTCTTCTGTGAAATGGGAGGTAATAATAATACCTACTTTATAGGACTGTTGTGATAAAAATGTGAAACTGAGTATGAAAAGCAGTATTTGCAGTTACTGGAACATCTTAAATTCAAAATAAATGTTAACTAAATTAACAAGCAAATAGCCATGTAAAAAATTACTTTTGCTTTAGGAATGAATAACAGTTGAAAAATCAGGTCAATTCTTTTTCCTATCACAAAATGCAGTTAGTTTGACTGTCTTAAAACATCCTGCTAGAACTCACTGCGAAACAATGGCTTCTCAATAGTTTTCATCGGGAAAATCTAACCTAGAATGTTCCTAAAGGGATTACCTTGGGGTCACAGGAAAGAGTATAGAAGAGGATGGAAAGGTGCTTGCTTAGCAGCAGACATTTCTAAACAGATCAGTGCAAAAATGCTGCATGCAAAATGCTGACTGTCAAGTCTGCCTACATCACTCAGCAGTCTCCCACCATCATTCAAGCTCTAGTCTCAAAGGGAGAAAGATGTTTTACTAAGTCAAGTTCATAGAATTGATTATTATCTTGGAGTGAACATTCCATTTCCTGAATTAAAATTCATACACATGATTTTCATTGCTAGAACTTACCAAAGATCAAGCAGAAAATATTCTTAGATACAATAGAAGTGGTGAAATATGTATAAATCATCTAAGAAATATACAAAATCTCAAATAAATATATAAACAAGCACAAAAAAAATTTATAAAGCAAGATACCAAGCTTCAGAACACTCATGCTTAAAGTAATTATTGAAGTAATGACATTTTCATATCCTAATTATTATTTCATAAATATTTTATAAATTTATCTATGTATTACAATGTTTTAGAAAATTCTGTAGTAAGAAACATCATTTATTCATGTTAAAAAACTTATTATGTTTGGGCTGTGTCTACTATGATTTGACTGTTAGTAATAAAGCTTATAAAACATAAAAAAAATAATAAAACATCCTGCTATATAAAAGACATTAGGAAACATGGGATTACTGTTTCATGGGATAGAATGAAGCACCAGTCTTAAAGTCATCTGAAATGATAAATCAACTCTTACCTCCTATATTAAATATACACTCTTCAATCTCTATTCCTTTACTACTTAACTCTGATTGCTAGTAGGTCTGCTTCCTTTCTACAGCCAAACTCCAGCACATCTTTTTCCTTTAATATAAAGCATTAACATCTCAGATACATGAATTATTGTTTATACAGAAGCAAACTTTATGATACAAGAAGTACAAGATTAACTTTCCTAAGAAGTATTTTTTCTTTGTCTATATTATTAATCAAACAGAAGACATTAATGGAATACATAGAGCAAACAAAATCTGTGTTGCACAGATTTTGCTTTTTAAAATAACTATCAATCCTTAATATCAAACACTAAAGATATATGTGGATAAAACATCAATAATTTTAATATATCTGAAAAGTTAAATCCAAGTGGAAAATATGAAATTTTATGTTATAAATTTGTGTTCATTTCTATTTTTAATTTCTGAAATATCAAAAAAAAACTTCCCATCAATAAAATTAATGTCATATTTGAAGTCATTTTAATTTGGACATTTTTACAAAATCAAAATTATAATAGAGTCAGAAAAAGTGAAACCAATTTTGCTTCTGTTACTATTTTTTTATGAAGTAAAAAATGTTTTATTAGTTAAAAGTGTGGCATTTAATTCACATAAATCTAAATTTTAATCCAGGTCCTGCCACTCACCGGATAAGTAATCTTGGGCAAATTGTTCATATTCTATGAACCTCTGTCTCCTCATCAGCAAAATATGTCTTAGAATATCTATCCCATAGGGTGGTATTGAAAGGATTAAATTAAGTGATGTATATAAATTAAATTAAATATGTAGGACCTGGGAAATAGAAAGTCTTCATTGAGTGGCTATATGAGATTGAACATATTTTTTTTCTAAATTAAAAAATCTATCTTTTAAAAAGTTGTGATTTTTAAAAAATCAGGTACCTTACTTGAGATTCAGCAGATACCAAAAGAAGCTCATTGAAGAATTTTAATAGCTCATTTTTCCATTAAAAGAAGCTTTGAAGAAAGTGCAGTTAATTGCAAACATGTTTAACAGTATACATTCGATCTATTCAAGTGACGGCACTCAGTAAACAGACCTATTTATTTCTAAATCTAATATACCCTATTTTTACTTGCTAGAACCAAAAGAGGATCAGACTGACTCTTCAGTTTGACATCAAGAAGTATCTAGTCTTTATATTATGCAAAGACCGAACCAAAAATTGCTCCTACATAAGTTCTAAATCCTTTGATCTAACCATGTAGTTATTCTTGTAAAAAAGAAAGTAAATTCGATATAGATAGACAGGTAGATAGACAGATATAGATATATAGATATGTGGTCTTTCTGAAAAGTAGAAAGGGCCCTAGAGGTCAATTAGGTCAATGTTTGCTAAATTTCCCATATGTTAGAATCAGCTGGGAAGGTTTTGTTTTGCTTCACTTTTTTTTTTTCTTTTTTTAAAGAATTTATTGGAATTCAATAAATCAGTCTTGGGTCACTAATTGAATTTGATTTTTAAAAATTGAGAACAGAGTTGGTGAATAACCCTTTTGCACTTTTTTCATGGAGATTTCTCTTGTCTCTTTTTTCCTCCTCCAGGTGAACAGTATTCCTCCATATCTATCTTGATTTTCTCTGCTTCTCTCACTATATTAGTTTCTCTACTTTTTCATGTTTTGCTTCACTTTTAATACTGATTCCTGGATCACACCTCCTTCTCAATTAGTCTCAATACTGAAAATTGTCTAGTGAGATGAGTGTGGAGAGCATTCATTTATATTTTATGATTCTCAACTGATCACAATGAAGCCAGTCCCTACTTAGAAGTTCAAGGACAAGTGAATTTGGTCTCTTTATTGCCTCCGGGCAGAATAGCAACATTCTCACTCAAAGTCAATCAAAGGTATTATTAACCACACATATTCTTCTGGAAGGATATTTCCACCCTTCATTGCATTGTTTTACAAATATCCCTTCCAGAAATTTCTGTCTTTGTTCAACACAAATGCGTAATAAATATAATCCATTTCTTATTTTCTGATGCCAGTAGATATCAAAACTAGATCACTAAATGCTGCATATATAAACCATGCTCCCCCCACACCGCCAATTCTCAGGCATTCTTTTAGCTTCTTTACATTTATACCTAATTAAAATCTCCGTCTTTCTACTACTTAGGTGGATTGGAAAAGAAGTTTAATTTGTTTTCCAAAATAAAAGAGTTGACTTCTGATTCTGGCAAAGGAAAAGTAAAAGAAACCAGATCTCTGCCTGGACCAGTAACAACAGTCTCTTTCTTTCTCTCTCGCTCTGGGTCTCTCTCCTCCCTCTCTCCTTCTTCCCTCTGATACATATGCCACACAGACACACATATGCGTATATATAGTTCAAAACTATCCCACAAATAAAAACTCTAGTTCAGTTTACTGGTGAATTTTACCAAATACATAAGTAAGACCTTAATAATAATTCTACATAAAATTTTCCATGGAATTTAAATGAGGGAATACCTCCTAATTTATTTAATGAAGCCAAGATAAAGGTGGTATTAAACCAGACAGACACAGAACAAGAGAAGAAAATACAGGTCCATATCTGTTGTGAACATTAATGTGAAATTTCTAAACAAAAATTTAGTAAATTTCAATCCAACAGAAGACCAAGGGATGTCAAAGGGATAAGACACTAGGATGAAACAGATGCTATCCCAGGAATGCATAACTGATTCATTGTTCAAAAATAATGTAATTTACTATATTAACAAAGTGGAAAGGAGAATATATATATACAAAAACAGACATTTAATTCTGATAACTCTCAGCAACTTTCCTTAGCCTGATAAAAGGCATCTATGAAAAATCTAGGGGTAATAATATCACCCTTAATGATGAAAGTCTGAAAGACTTTATCTGAAGATCAGGAACAAGACAAGGAGATAGAAAATTATAAATATAATTGATATTAGTTTAGCAGAAACCTGGCAAGGATTCAGCATTATAAATAATTTTGTTGAAAGAAGATTATATTTTTTCAAATACAACAGCAGACAAGTTTAAATTTAATGGAACAGCTAACTGTTGTAATGGTTTGGCCTGTCTAGTCCCCTCTGATAACCTTAGGGACGACTTCAAACTGTGGCTCAGACAACATTTAGTGAAGTATGTCAAACCAAAGTTTTCCCACAGCAATTTGTTTAAAAAAATCCATAAATGATTAGAAAAATTTAGTGTTTGTGTTAAAAATTTTTTTACTAGTAATAACTTTAGTAAGACTACAAAAGGGACTATTTTGAATTATTGATTTACTTTGATATTTAAGCACTTATATAAATGATTACTAAAAAAGTTATTAAATATTTTGATTATTACCCCTTTTGCTAACCACTGAAACAACTGAATCATAAGTCAAAACTCTTCCTATGATAAAAAATCCTTTGTCAGATGGCAACTCCCATTAATTCCTGGAAAGCTTGAAACAGTGAATAATTTCAATGTTATACAATCTCTTCAGGATTTTTTAAATTGAGGAAAAATCCACCATCTTTTAATAAGACAAGTTTAAGTACAAAATGTGGCATGATTAGTGTGAGGAAACCAAATAACAATCTATCTTGATGACACACACACACACACACACATATATATATATAACAATTCTAAATAAAATCCAATAAAGCCCATGCAAAGGGATCTCAAGATCAAACCAATTCACATATAACATAATTGGAAAATATTTTCCATTTTCTGTTCATCTGTTTTTTGAAACAAGTGGTGAGATCTCACAGGACTTATTTTTGGTGAGGGAAATAACAAAAGGAGGGGAGAAAAAACAAGGCTCACAGTATCAGAGACAACTTTATCTTGGGAGACAGAGAGGTGTTTGGGGCTTTGCACATTGCTGGTTATTATTAGCCAAGCTCCTCTCCTCAGGACTATCTAATGGGGATGGAAGCCAGGTTCAGTTCAGTCAGTTCAGTTCAGTCACTCAGTCGTGTCTGACTCTTTGCGACCCCATGAATCACAGCACGCCAGGCCTCCCTGTCCATCACCAACTCCCGGAGTTCACTCAAACTCACGTCCATCGAGTCAGTGATGCCATCCAGCCATCTCATCCTCTGTCGTCCCCTTCTCCTCCTGCCCCCAATCCCTCCCAACATCAGAGTCTTTTCCAATGAGTCAACTCTTCGCATGAGGTGGCCAAAGTACCGGAGCTTCAGCTTTAGCATCATTCCTTCCAAAGAAATCCCAGGGCTGATCTCCTTCAGAATGGACTGGTTGGATCTCCTTGCAGTCCAAGGGACTCTCAAGAGTCTTATCCAACACCACAGTTCAAAAGCATCAATTCTTCGGCGCTCAGCCTTCTTCACAGTCCAACTCTCACATCCATACGTGACCACTGCAAAAACCATAGTCTTGACTAGACAGACCTTTGTTGGCAAAGTAATGTCTCTGCTTTTCAATATGCTGTCTAGATTCGTCATAACTTTTCTTCCGAGGAGTATCTTTTAATTTCATGGCTGCAGTCACCATCTGCAGTGATTTTGGAGCCCAAAAAAATAAAGTCTGACACTGTTTCCACTGTTTCCCCATCTATTTGCCATGAAGTGATGGGACTAGAAACCAGATAACTAGTGAAGTGAGGTGAAGTCACTCAGTCATGTCCGACTCTTTGGGACCCCATGGACTGTAGCCTACAGGGCTGCTCCGTCCGTGAGATTTTCCACGCAAGAATACTGGAGTGGGTTGCCATTTCCTTATCCAGGGGAACTTCCCGAACCACGGATCGAACCCGGGTCTCCCGCATTGTAGGCAGACGCTTTACCGTCTGAGCCACAGGCTACTAGGCAATACTTAGAATTCTTAACCATCATTTTGGAAGTTCCACTCTACCATAGCACCTAGAATCTTTGCCTTGGTATTTAGTCGGACAACAGCCACCAGATGGCAGCAAACTGCAGCTGGATCAAGCCTTTGCTTCTGGAGCCAGAATCCTCCAGGAATCCTTAACAGTCCTGCACATCCTTGCCTGCATCACGTCATTCAATTTCTTCTTAAACCTGTTTCCTTTTTATAAAATATTTTTATTTATCAATTAACTGTTAAAAGAAAACAATTTTTTAGTCAAAGTGAGACTCTGAGCCTTTGGAAAGACTCACTGAAAATTTGGTATAGTCTTTGTTAAGGAGACATTCACTTGCTAAGGCAGGAAACAAAATAAACAGATATGACTCATTTAAAACACAATAGAAAATGTGACTCAGCATAGAAAAATATATAGTTCTCATAAGTGTGATCTGACTTTTAAGAATTAAAGTAATAAACTTTTCTACATATGGACATATAAAGAATATAATTTAAATATCTATAAAGTTATAGTAACTTCTATTTCTTATCTGTTAAGTGATACAAAAATATTTTCTGGAAAAATTCCATTACATTCCAAACTATTTGTTTATATATAAGAATAACTGACAGATATGTATAATCTAACAAGGCTCAGAGAACAATACTATCTCTAAAAGTAAAAAATGAGTTTGAATAATTTGTTGACTCTTAAAGGTTGAAAGGGGAAAATGTGAGATACTTGCTAATTACAGACACAAACGATGCAACATAGGCTTATACCTCTGAAAGATGGAAATAGCAGAAATATTATTTCCCTCTAAAACAACATAAAAAATGGAACATATATAGAAAATACAAAAAATGACTTTAGTGAGAAAAGTGAAGTGAAGCAAAAGTGAAGACTAGAGTGAAGTGAAGTAAATTGATTTTAAAAATGAATGTAAGTGAAATATACTACCTTCATTTAAGAAAATTACATTTGTATAATGGAAAGAGAACTTGATTTATAAAAATCATAGCTATAAGAGATTTCATAGAAAAACTGAAATTCAAAGCATAATATATATTGTGGATGATATACCACAATGTGGGTAAATACAATAAATTTGAGTTTTCTAAATTATGTTTGGTAATTGAAGAAAAATTACAATGCAGTCTTCTGTAGTTCTAAATGTATAATATATAGATTAAAATTTTTTAATTTATTTTAAATGAGAGAGGGTAAACAAATATAAAAAGAGTAAATTCCTATATGTAGACACAAATGATACATGCAATTTAAGGTTATATTTCTCAAAGTGAATTGATAATTATTTATTTAATAGCAAAATACCAAAAAAAGGAACACAGAACAAAGATATTAAAATGGCAAAAGTAAAGAACAATAATAGATCTTTACAATTAATGTAAATGAGATAATCTCTCCTATTTCAAAATATGGTATATACTGTATATGTGGAGTGGGAGAAGTTTAAATTTTTCAAAATCACAGCTATAAAATGCTATAGTAAAAAGTTTTAAAGTTTTATAAGACACACCAGATAAAAGTTTTAAATAAACACATAGCTCATCATAGTGATGCAGGCATTCTCTTTGTCTCTCTCCTTCAATCTACAATCAGTAAAGTGAAGTGAAGGTGAAGGTCGCTCAGTGTATCCGACTCTTTGCTACCCCATGGACTATAAAGTACATGGAATTCTCCAGGCCAGAATACTGGAGTGGGTAGCCTTTCCCTTCTCCGGGGGATCTTGCCAACCCAGGGATTGAACCCAGGTCCCCCACATTGCAGGTGGATTCTAAAACATTCATAATTCAACAAATGTGCCTCTGTCCAACACACCAGGACACACCAGAGAATGCCACACATCGGCACATCTAAAGACGGGTGGACTGGAAACACAGGGGAGGCAGAGCCAGGGCTAAGCAGGGTTGGTGACCCCCAGCTAAGCTCGCAGTCCCAGAGAACCCAGGGAAGGTGGCACATGTGACTCAAGCCCCCAGGATGCAGCAGCGACCGCAGCCACGAGAAATCAGGAGGTGGCGGAGCCTGCGACCCCATCTCTTTAGCCATAGAGGCGTCTGTGACTCTGGCCCCTTGCCCACCCACAGCAGCACCTGTGAACTCAACGACTCCACATGTAGCCAAGGAACCTGTGACCATAGCTCCCCGACACTTCTGCCCTCTCCCTGGGGTGGTGGAGCTCCCAGGAGACCACAGAGGTAGCCGAGGGGACAGCCACACCAGAGCCCCAGATGGCAACATCCACCACAGCAGCAGCAACACCAGCAGCAGTGGCAAGGCACGGCCGACCCCAGAGGCACATGCAGTAACAGTGAAGGCAGACGCGGTGGAAGGCCGAAAGTGCCAATCCTCTAATATAACCGGAGACAGCTCAGGCAAGCGAAACGGAGAACTGGTGCTACAGTACCGTCTACCGAAAACAACAAGAGGAACACCTCTAACTACTAACCATCATTATAATCAAGTTACCAAAAAAAAAAAAAAAAGGCAGCTCTACCTAAGGAAGAAAGATGTTCATTACTTCAAATGCTCTAACAGAGAAACAACTCATCAAGCACCATGAAAAACCACCATAGCACAAAATCAAAATGACAATTCTCCGGAAACTCAACTTGAAGCCACTTCATTTGTTACATAAACACATTTCTGGTTTCAACAGAGACATGTTTTTTAAAAGACATAAATGTAACTAAAAGCATCTAAAAGAAAAGAGAAAAAACAAATGCTTGTTTCAGAGAATAAACAAACATGAGACAGTCTCATGAATGGATACGATTCCTTACATATTCCTTAGAATAGAATAAACCCTTTACCAACTATAAAATCAAGCAATACATGAATAATCAACAGTATGAAAAGAAGCAAACAGTTGTTTAACAGGAAGTAATTCTGCAACATAGATTCCATTTCCTCATTGTTTAGATCATGATTTAAACTTGCTAAGACGAACAAGTATTAGGGGGCGGGGAATGCAGCTTTTCTCTGTTTAGTTCTCTGTACTTTTTAATTGATTAAACCAACAAATACAGCGGCGAAGAGTCCTGAGAGAAACTCTTTCCTGGGAAGAAAAATCAGAGTAATAGTCATTCCCTCTGCAAGGGACCTAAATGTCTCTCTGACTAGTGTATTGCATAAAGCAAAAAAATGAAAATGAGAGAAGTAATTCCTCACCAGACCTTAGGAAAACCAGCAGGGCTCGGGATCAGGCACCTGGCTCAGCTCTTCCGATGCCTCCTGGACGAAAGAGGAGCCGGCACAGCGATGCAGCGCAGCGTTAGGGGGCCCAGAAGGCGGGCCTCGTGCTGGATGGAGCACGGCGGCCTGATACTGATGCTCGAGGTGACCGGACAGCTGTGGCAGCTCCCGCCGAATATCCCGGCCTCCAGGACGCGAAGCTGTGGCTGCAGGACGACAAGCTGCAGCTGTGCGAGCTTTGCGGCTTCCTGGACGCCGCCGATCGGCACAAGGCGGACAGCGCGCGACCTGTGGCGGCGTTGTGGGCGCCACATTGCCTGCGCCTGCGGCACGAGGTGGCCCCACGAGCCTCTGAAGCTGCGGGAACTCGAGGCGCGCGGGGAGGCCCTGCTGGGCGGGAACCTGGAGCCCATGGAGCCCTGCTGCTGCTGCTGCTGCTGCTGCTGCTGCTGCTGCTGCTGCTGCT